>NC_140006.1:20826991-21062013 GCF_964263955.1 Coregonus lavaretus | reverse complement strand
GCAGTGAAATCAAGCAGAAGGACTCAGAATAGCATCATGGATTATTCTTCCCTAGATAATTCTCATAGGGATCAAAGCAGAGCCATGCCCTGTTGGGAGTTAGACAGACAGCATACTCCCCTAAGTAGTTCGCATCTGTTTTACCATTTAGAAATGAATGCACTTTATGTATCTAGTCCCCCCATTTGAAGAAGTCATAAGTATTTGGACAGATTCACCTATAGTGTATTAAATGTAGTCAAAAGTTTAGTATTTGGTCCCATATTCCTAGCAGGTAATGACTACATCAAGCTATATGGCCAAAATATCATATCACAATATCTTTCAAAATGTTGACGGTATTTGATGGTATTGTATGTTTTGTAATAAGTTCTACATTTTCTTTATGAGTTGCGCATGACCCTAGGGTGGCAACACAAAATTATAAGTGATTTCAATTTACACAATGCCACGTAGGGCTGCACGGTATGGGCAAAAGAATCGAGGCCTTATTTTTTACCAAATATTGCAATTGCAATGGCACTTTGACTGAGCCTGCAATGCTGCCGGCTTCATAGCTAAGTGGAATCCCTTATGCCATAAGGCACCGCATGATTTTTGTGTTTGCACAATTTCACACAAAATAATGGATAGGTGTGCCTAATTATATGACACGTGCATTTGTTTATGTCTGATGTTGAGACTTGACACATGTAAAATATGAAATACCTCCCAAATTAAATGTTGAACTGTAACTGAGGTTTATATTTTGTAAAACGACAGGGGGAATGTGTTAATTTGAATTTCATGCTCATTTTATTATTTAAAAGTGGAACATGAATTGCATCATTCAAGTCACGAGTGTCCCGAAGTTAATGAGTTTATTGATCCCCTCGCCACTCTCTGGAAGTCACCCTCTGAGTTTTGTCAGCAACACATGACAACAGAGAACCCTCCAAGCGAGTTGGTAGGGGCGAGGCGGTGATTTGGGATTCACAATAGTGAACAGTCGGCAAATGATCTCGTGGTCGAGCAACAACAACTGCGCTCCTTGCGTGACAAGGGGCGGGGCTTAGTGAGAGAGAGCGAGCGAGACGACTCAAGTAGCAGAGTAAACTACAAAAACGGAGTGGCGGATCACATTTAACGAACCAAACATTGAAATACCGTTATAGAAGGTTAAGTAAAAACCCAAACTGGTCCGTGCATCAATACCGGTATATAGTCAAATACAGTATACTGCCCAGCCCTAGCTCAGTATTTGTATTATTTATTTTATAGGCCTACAGTCTTTTTTCTCATCTTTGTAATTTTTTCCAATAATTTTGGACCTGACTCTATATCCCAGACCAGCCATATTCCCTCCAGCCCTGACCCCAATAAACAAATCATCCTATTAGGGCCATTTCTGTGAGCAGATGTTATTAGCCCAGTGTTGAGTAATATCCTCTCCCAACGCCCCAGCCCCAGGGCTCATGGGACATTTAAGCCCTGGACCGAGCCTCTCAGACAGCGCTGTCTCCCAGTCTGCATGCCGCCCCCAAGACCGCATCACCAGGCCAGGTGGACATACTGTATTTGACCTCCCCATGTAATCCTCCATCATCTCACCCAGCCAGATCTCATCTCATCACCTTCCAGGGAACATCTCTGCCCTCTCCCTATTATACTAATGTGTGGTGGGGCTGGGTACTGCTGTGACAGCCCCAAAAAACCTGCCAAAACACATTTCAGTTTTATTCATTCAGTGTATAATGGACCAATAAACATTGTATTGTATTGTAATGTAGCCTAGGCTTTCTGAAGCAGCCAGGCGCCACGAGCGTAGTGCTTGTGATTGGAATGTAATCATGTTGTGTGTGTAAAGGCCTGCAAAGCAACTCAGAGGGGGTCAAGGCTAGAGGTGTGTATGTGTGTGTGCGAGGAACAGTTGTTGACATCAAGGCTCTTGTAGAGACTGCCGGCGGTGCAGAAAGAGCCTGCTTGATGAGGTGGCGTGTGGATCGCAGTGATAAAAGCCACCCTGAGCAGAGGGTCAATTACTCCCTGGCTGGATAATGCTGGTTATTCTCTGTGTGAGAGGACAGGGAGGCAGGCGGTGTTGTGACACACACACACACACACACACACACACATACACACACACAGACAGCACATCATCAACAGGTGTAAAGCCCCCAGAGGGCCGCGCTCTAGGAGTCCTAGACCTGCCAGGCGAGACCAGAATGTGTCAGGTTGGATTCAGGAGATGGCTGTGACGCAACCTGCCTGCCTGTCTGTCTGGGGTTACGCAACAATAGCAGACTTTCAGCAGGATTGGGCATGTTGCCAGTAATATGGGACAATAGAGTGTGTGTGTGTGTGTGTGTGTGTGTGTGTGTGTGTCCGCGCGTGTGTGTGTGTGTGTGTGTTGTCCGTTGGTTTGTAGGCTGCAGGCAGTGGCGGATTTACCAATAGGCAGAAGAGGCAATTGCCCCAGGCCTTACAGTGCCTTCAGAAAGTATTCACACCCCTTGACTTTTTCCACATTTTGTTATTACAGCCTGAATAAAAGATTTATGAAATTGACATTATTTTGATCACTGGCCTACACACAATACCCCATATTGTCAAAGTGGAATTATGTTGTTTTTAGCATAGAATATAGCTCAGTATAGGGCTGGGCTATATGGCCAAAATATCATATCACAATATTTTTCACATTTGTGACGGTATATTATGGTATTTGATGGTATTGTATGTTTTGTAATAAGTTCTAAATTTGCTTTATGAGTTGCGCATGACCCTAGGGTGGCAACACAAAATTATAAGTGATTTCAATTTACACACTGCCACGTAGGGCTGCACGGTATGGGCAAAAAATCGAGGCCTTATTTTTTACCAAATATTGCAATTGCGATGGCACTTTGACTGAGCCTGCAATGCTGCCGGCTTCATAGCTAAGTGGAATCCCTTATGCCATAAGGCACCGCATGATTTTTGTGTTTGCACAATTTCACACAAAATAATGCATAGGTGTGCCTAATTATATGACACGTGCATTTGTTTATGTCTGATGTTGAGACTTGACACATGTAAAAGATGAAATACCTCCCAAATTAAATGTTGAACTGTAACTGTGGTTTATATTTTGTAAAACGACAGGGGGGATGTGTTAATTTGAATTTCATGCTCATTTTATTATTTAAAAGTGGAACATGAATTGCATCATTCAAGTCACGAGTGTCCCGAAGTTAATGAGTTTATTGATCCCCTCGCCACTCTCTGGAAGTCACCCTCTGAGTTTTGTCAGCAACACATGACAACAGAGAACCCTCCAAGCGAGTTGGTAGGGGCTATGCAGTGATTTGGGATTCACAATAGTGAACAGTCCCCTCGCCACTCTCTGGAAGTCACCCTCTGAGTTTTGGATTTACCAATAGGCAGAAGAGGCAATTGCCCCAGGCCTTACAGTGCCTTCAGAAAGTATTCACACCCCTTGACTTTTTCCACATTTTGTTGTGTTACAGCCTGAATAAATGTTTTATTGAAAAAAAAAATGTCACTGGCCTACACACAATACCCCATATTGTCAAAATGGAATTATGTTGTTTGACATTTTTACAAATATTTGAAAAATGAAAAGCTGAAATGTCTTGAGTCAATAAGTACTCAACCCCTTTGCTATGGCAAGTCTAAATAAGTTTAGGAGTAAAAATGTGCTTAACAAGTCACATAATAAGTTGCATGGACTCACTCTATGCAATAATAGTGTTTAACATGATTTTTTAATTACTACATCATATCTGTACCCCACACATACAACTATCTGTAAGATCCCTCAGTCAAGCAGAGAATTTCAAACACAGATTCAACCACAAAGACCAGGGAGGTTTTCCAATAACTCACAAAGAAGGGCACCTATTGGTAGAAGGGTAAAAAAAACAAAAGAACATTGAAATTCCCTTTGAGCATGGTGAAGTTATTAATTACACTTTGGATGGTGTATCAATTCACCTAGTCACTACAAAGACACAGGCGTCTTTCCTAACTCAGTTGCCGGAACGTATTTAGGCTTGCCATAACAAAGGGGTTGAATACTTATCGAATTAAGACATTTCAGCTTTTCATTTTTCATTAATTTGTAAAAATATCTAAAACATAATTCCACTTTGACATTATGGGGTATTGTGTGTATGCCAGTGACCCCAAAAAATCACAACTTAATCCATTTTAAATTCAGGCTGAAACACAACAAAATGTGGTAAAAGGCAAGGGGTGTGAATACTTTCTGAAGGCACTACAGTGGGGGAAAAAAGTATTTAGTCAGCCACCAATTGTGCAAGTTCTCCCACTTAAAAAGATGAGAGAGGCCTGTAATTTTCATCATAGGTACACGTCAACTATGACAGACAAATTGAGAAAAAAAAATCCATTGAGAATTTTTTTTCCAGAAAATCACATTGTAGGATTTTTTATGAATTTATTTGCAAATTATGGTGGAAAATAAGTATTTGGTCACCTACAAACAAGCAAGATTTCTGGCTCTCACAGACCTGTAACTTCTTCTTTAAGAGGCTCCTCTGTCCTCCACTCGTTACCTGTATTAATGGCACCTGTTTGAACTTGTTATCAGTATAAAAGACACCTGTCCACAACCTCAAACAGTCACACTCCAAACTCCACTATGGCCAAGACCAAAGAGCTGTCAAAGGACACCAGAAACAAAATTGTAGACCTGCACCAGGCTGGGAAGACTGAATCTGCAATAGGTAAGCAGCTTGGTTTGAAGAAATCAACTGTGGGAGCAATTATTAGGAAATGGAAGACATACAAGACCACTGATAATCTCCCTCGATCTGGGGCTCCACGCAAGATCTCACCCCGTGGGGTCAAAATGATCACAAGAACGGTGAGCAAAAATCCCAGAACCACACGGGGGGACCTAGTGAATGACCTGCAGAGAGCTGGGACCAAAATAACAAAGCCTACCATCAGTAACACACTACGCCGCCAGGGACTCAAATCCTGCAGTGCCAGACGTGTCCCACTGCTTAAGCCAGTACATGTCCAGGCCCATCTGAAGTTTGCTAGAGTGCATTTGGATGATCCAGAAGAGGATTGGGAGAATGTCATATGGTCAGATGAAACCAAAATATAACTTTTTGGTAAAAACTCAACTCGTCGTGTTTGGAGGACAAAGAATGCTGAGTTGCATCCAAAGAACACCATACCTACTGTGAAGCATGGGGGTGGAAACATTATGCTTTGGGGCTGTTTTTCTGCAAAGGGACCAGGGCGACTGATCCGTGTAAAGGAAAGAATGAATGGGGCCATGTATCGTGAGATTTTGAGTGAAAACCTCCTTCCATCAGCAAGGGGATTGAAGATGAAACGTGGCTGGGTCTTTCAGCATGACAATGATCCCAAACACACCGCCCGGGCAACGAAGGAGTGGCTTCGTAAGAAGCATTTCAAGGTCCTGGAGTGGCCTAGCCAGTCTCCAGATCTCAACCCCATAGAAAATCTTTGGAGGGAGTTGAAAGTCCGTGTTGCCCAGCGACAGCCCCAAAACATCACTGCTCTAGAGGAGATCTGCATGGAGGAATGGGCCAAAATACCAGCAACAGTGTGTGAAAACCTTGTGAAGACTTACAGAAAACGTTTGACCTGTGTCATTGCCAACAAAGGGTATATAACAAAGTATTGTGAAACTTTTGTTATTGACCAAATACTTATTTTCCACCATAATTTGCAAATAAATTCATAAAAATTCCTACAATGTGATTTTCTGGAGAAAAAATATCTCATTTTGTCTGTCATAGTTGACGTGTACCTATGATGAAAATTACAGGCCTCTCTCATCTTTTTAAGTGGGAGAACTTGCACAATTGGTGGCTGACTAAAAACTTTTTTTCCCACTGTATATATTTCATTAAAATATGAATATAATTTTTCCTCATAATAGTAGAAACAGTGTAATTAATCACTCACGGACTGGTTCATAATAATGGACTATTCCACCCCGACAGAGTTCCCATGCATTGTTTCACGTGATATGACCTCAAGCGTGACTTTCATTTAAATGAAGCTGCAGCAATGAGGCACTTTCAGAGCGGGGCAGAGAAAAGAAAAAGAAAGAAAGAAAGATCACCTAAGACAACACATTTCTTGAGTAAAAAGACAGGTGCTGCTGATAATACTGAACATCGTCGTCGCGGCCGAGGACATGTACAGTATATGTAGCCCATGTATCTGATGCTATCTAGCCAAGAGTATGGCATGAGAGTATGGCAGAGAGACAGGGGTTTTCACTTGCTTGGATGCTTTCTCTGGTGAGAGAGTTTCAGGCACTTCCAAATTGAAGGAAAGGTGGCGGGTGCACAGTGCACTGTTCGGATGCTGGAATTAAATTGGATGAACGTGCAAAGGTAACCTACTTTTTGAAGTGATTTGTTTGACAATCAGATGAAAACATCATGACTGGTTGTGTTCATGGCACATTAAAAGGGAATACATTTTTACAGTTAAATTGAATGTCTTTACTGTAAGAAACATTTAAAAAATGTAAGAGGAGGGGCTCAGACTAGCCTCTGCCTTGGGCCTCCAAATCACTAAGTCCGCCCCTGGCTGCAGGGATACAGCAAGCCTCTTTGGGTATGATGAGGCAGATGGGATTCTTTGCTAACTGGATAAAGTTACTGAGAGTTTATTTTTACTGTTACTGCATTGTTAGTACACAAACGAGCAAACGGCTCTGATGCATTGCTTTCCTAATTCTCTATCCATCTCTATTTCCCTCTCTTTCTTTCCCAGTATAATTCTGCACACACCACTGCATATTACCTTCCTCCTTTTCCCTCTTTCCTTCTCTTTCCTTCTCACAAACAGACACATACACTGACACAGACTAATGTGCTGTAAATTGAGAGATGAATACAATCTCATTTGAAAGCATCTATTAAATTAGACTACACAGGATTGCATTATCTAGTTTGCAAAGCAGATTCCCTTATCAAGGAGCATTATACTCTATGGCTGGCATTTCATGCGAGGTAATGCTCTGTGACATATTATGGCTTTTCTTAGCTTAACTTTGGAAATGCTTCATATTTTTTCTACGTTTATTAGTGCGGCCTAACATTTAAGTGTTTAGTAACTTCCCACACCAGAACCATATCATAATAATCCAAGCTGCCTTAATCATATCATATATTCCAAATCCAGTCGTGGAACATAATAACAAAGTATTGACTAAATTACTGTACCTCTGTTTACTTTACAATTATAGCCGACCTTAATCATATCATTCACCCCCTGCAATAGGCTTGGATCTCTTTCAGTAGATCGTCAGTGGGCACTAACTGCATGTGAACAAGGCCTAAAGCCCTTTGGTGCAGTGAGAGGCACATAGCAATCAGCTGCACTCCACTGAGATGTGTCCATATTTAACCACACACACACAAACACACACACACGCACACGTGCACAAACAAACATGCACACACACACAGCCTTACGCAATACAGTTTAGTGTCCATTGCATTTCATCTCCTGCAGAGGCTTAATCCCGAGGCTAAGCAAACGTCCCACTTCACGTCTCAACACCCCTCTGACCAAATAAAGGAAATAAAGGGACAAAGTGAAAGAGGGAGGAAGAAAGAAAGAAAGAAAGAAAATGAGGAAGAGGAGGAGAGTAGAGGGGGGATAGAGGAAGAAAGAGAGAGAGAGTATGGAGTGTTGGAGGGGAAGACAAGAGGGGTTGATAATCAGGTGAAGAGTAGCAACAGGAGGGTGGGAGAGGGAGAGGGAGAGGGAGAGAGAGAGAGAGAGAGAGAGAGAGAGAGAGAGAGAGAGAGTGATGTAACACTGTACATAGTTAGAACACTGTACATAGCCATAATGCCATTTGAAAGGTCTCTATTCCTTTGAAACTTTTGCGAGTGTAATGTTTACTTTACTGTTCATTTTTTATTGTGTATTTCACTTTTGTTTATTATCTATTTCACTTGCTTTGGCAATGTAAATATATGTTTCCCATGCCAATAAAGCCCTTTGAATTGAATTGCAAAGAAAGAGGGATGGATGGATGGATGGATGGATGGATGGATGGATGGATGGATGGATGGATGGAGAGAGGAAAGGAGAGAGAGAGAAGGAGGAAAGGAGTGAGGGAGGGAGCCAAAAAAGCCCTCTGGAAGTGGAAGAGATACTGACGTCCACGAAGAAGCACTCAGTCAACCCACTGAATAAATCGCTGGTCCCCCTCCAGCGCAACCAGTGAGTTGGTCGGTAACATTCTGTGCAAGCTAATGCCATCTGGCAAACACTGACACCCACCACTGACTGAGACACAATGCCCCTCTGTCAGCTCACAAGAAGCTCTGCTCAATGCCAACTTAACCATTACAACAGCAAACACTCTAGCAAACCCTACAGCATCCCAACTATAAATCGACTGGTAATGGTATAGAGGATTGCTAGTCATATGAGGCTCTTTTAACTCTAGTTTAAAGCTCTATTGTAGAGGAAACTGAGAGCCTATTCTCACTACGATAGATTGCGTAGAGATTAAGAGAAAATACCCTCGGCTCGACCTTTTTCTGTAATGTAAACTTTCGAACTTGTCACATCTCGACCGATACCTCCGGATGTAGCGCACGACACTCGCACGACAGTTGCCCCCTCCACGTAAGCCAGTGTAAACAGAATAGTCTCGTTGAGTCCAACACTAATACAAAATTAAAATTAAAACATAACAGCAGAGCAATATTTTTGAAGAAGCTGAAATGTATAGACATTTTCCTTATATTTGCGACTTGTTTATCAAGTTTTTACCTGAAATTGCAGTAACAGGCTATTACATTTTGAAATTGTCACCGTAGCAAAAAAAATAGAAAAAAGGTAATCAGTGCTTGACTGGCTGCACTGAGCAATGTAAAAAAGCTGATCTCAACTCCCCAGTGAATTACCCACCTTTTATATCGTAATTTGCTTTTACCATGATATTGATTTTAAAATGTTATAATGTTGTAAGGTAGGCCTACTGTACTTTTATATTCGTACGAGAGGGAATCGTTTATTTTTGATAGGCTAGCGTTACTTGATGAAGCATGTTATAGGGTGTCCAATCAAAAATGCATCTTTTGACCATGGGTAAAATTAAAAAGCATTGCATCAGCTAGGCTGGATGCTGTGCGAGAATATGTAATATTTCTTCTTGAATCTAGAGGACATAAAACAATATAGAGGTAAGCTAGATATTGATTTTGAGACATCACATGCAGTATTTTCATATTTTAGTATATTCTTTTCATATTAATGTGAAATTCCTGTTATTTTTTCGAAGATTTCACACAAAAACAAGCCAATCTCTGTAAAATGTCAAAAGAGAACTGAGTTTACCACAAGCTTTTTATTTTCAAAGCCTTTTACATTTAATTCAGTTCGTGTCATGCGACCCGCAGATACAAGTTTGCAGACGACCACCACAACATGTAAAATCCTCAAAAGTTACTGTGAGAAAGCAGCACCGCTCTGTCAACAGAGCTCTGTGCTTATTACCGGATGTATTAGGTTAGGAAAGCTGACTTTTGGGATATAATGTTAATGATAAGTTAGAGAAAGACCCCACTGAGCAATTCAGAACATGAAGAATCATATTTGTCTTGGTAAAGTGTATTTTATAACATAAGGAAGTTACATTTCATCACCAAACTGCGTTTTCAACCACTCTGGGCAGAGTAGGTGGACACCCTACATCAGTGGTCAACAATATTTTCTGAATCAAGATCATTTTCTGAATCAAAATGCAAGCTGAGATCCACCGCTCAGATTTTTTTTTAAACATGACTTAAAAAACGTAAGCCTATGCAACATTAACCAATTAAAAACAGTTATGTAGCAATGAGGTTTATGCAGTAGGCTATAGGCCTAATTCATTTTCAATGTATATTAGCTATGCTTGAATTGCCCTGCCAATGTTGTTCTTCTCAGACCATTTTGAAATTATATTTAAAAAATGTAGGTAGAGTATATGATCACACTGGTAATAGATCATTTGTTGTATTACTTGTGAGGCAAAACTGAGTGAGCATAATAATTAGCTTTTTTTTTTACTGGACTGATGGCCTGCATCTGATGGTTAGTCTGACGGGAGGGAGGGGCCAGCGGTGAGGCTGCCTCTCACCCGACTCACCATTCCTCCTCTCTCCCTCCCTCCGCTGATAAAAGGGGACACAGTCTTCCAACTGATGGCGAAACTCAAGTCACACTGCATTATTTCTGCCTCATGCACCAATTCATGTTGTTACTCCTATGACCAGAGAAAGTTAAATATTCCTCTATATTAAAGACACAAGCCGCTAATAATAACAACGCAAGCTTATTGAAACACTTTGCTATACTCATTCATTGTAGCTGCAGTGCTGGTTGTAGTGTGAGTGGAAGTAGGGAGAACGCGCATTGTATGGCTTATAGAAGTGTTGAACAAAGTGTTGACAGTGCTGAATAACAACTTAAACATGAACTTCATTATAAAAACAGCAGCTCTGATATATTCATTGAGTCTCTCTCTAGTCATGGTTGTAAAAGTTTTGAAATCTCACAGCATCAACTATGCCATGCGTTCGAGTCTTTCTTTTACAATCTATGGCTCGAGGAAACTGTACAGACACGGTGATCTGAGCTATCTGATTGGCCAGTGGTAGGCCTATAGGTGCACTTGATTTGCTCTCTGGGCCTGCCAGGTAGGCAGAGTTCTACCTTCAGACACATGAAATGGTTCAACATGGGAACACCTTTGCCTTCCCGGCGCTAGAGTGTACGGACAAGAAAATAAACCCTTAAATTGTCTGCACATGCTTGTGAATTGTTGCATTATTCAAGAGTGGTTTGATTGCATTATTAAAGAGTGTAATAGGGTTAAGATGAAAAGTTGCTGGCATAGTTTAATAGTTTGTTAGTAAAAGCATGCCTACTGGCTAGTGGTTATACTGGGATATACAGTGCATTCGGAAAGTATTCAGACCCCTTCCCTTTTTCCACATTTTGTTATGTTACAGCCTTATTCTAAAATTGATTAAAATGAATAATAATCCTCATCAATCTACACACAATACTTCATAATGACAAAGCGAAAACAAGTTTAGACATTTTTGCAAATGTATTAAAAATAAAAAACTGAAATATCTTGTTTACATAAGTATTCAGACCCTTTGCTATGAGACTCACATTGAGCTCAAGTGCATCCGGTTTCCATTGATCATTACATTTGACATTTTAGTAATTTAGCAGACGCTCTTATCCAGAGCGACTTACAGTTAGTGAGTGCATACATTTTCATACTGGCCCCCCGTGGGAAACAACCATCTCTGCAGCACTCCACCAATCAGGCCTTTATGGTAGAGTGGCCAGACGGATGCCACTCCTCAGTAAAAGGCACATGACAGCCCGCTTGGAGTTTGCCTAAAGGCACCTTAAGGACTCTCAGACCATGAGAAACAACATTCTCTGGTCTGATGAAACCAAGATTGAACTCTATCGCCTGAATGCCAAGCGTCACGTCTGGAGGAAAGCTGGCACCATCCCTACAGTGAAGCATGGTGGTGGCAGCATCATGCTGTGGGGATGTTTTTCAGCGGCAGACACTGGGAGACTAGTCAGGATCGAGGGAAAGATTAATGGAGCAAACTACAGAGAAATCCTTGATGAAAACCTGCTCCAGAGCGCTCAGGACCTCAGACTGGGGCGAAGGTTAACCTTCCAACAGGACAACGACCCTAAGCACACAGCTAAGAAAATGCAGGAGTGGCTTCGGGACAAGTCTCTGAATGTCCTTGAGTGACCCAGCCAGAGCCCGGACTTGAACCCGATCAAACATCTCTGGAGAGACCTGAAAATAGCTGTGCAGCAACGCTCCCCATCCAACCTGACAGAGCTTGAGAGGATCTGCAGAGAAGAATGGGAGAAACTCCCCAAATACAGGTGTGCCAAGCTTGTAGCATCATACCCAAGAAGACTCGAGGCTGTAATCGCTGCCAATGGTGCTTCAACAAAGTACTGAGTAAAGGGTCTGAATACTTATGTAAATTACATATTTCAGTATTTTTTTTATCTAAAAACCTGTTTTTGCTTTGTCATTATGGGGTATTGTGTGTAGATTGATGAGAAGATGTATCTTTTTTTAATCCATTTTAGAATAAGGCTGTAATGTAATTTTTTTTTGAAAAAGTCAAGGGGTCTGTATACGGTACATTTCAGCTGCAGAGCAAGAATCTCCTTTGCCAAGCCCCTGAACACTCTCTCGGCACACGACTTTCCGTTGCTAATGTAAATTGAAATGTTTATGTACATATTATGTAAATTGAAATAACGTTACTGGTTACTTTAATCACTGTAATCACATTTTTCAAGTAATACGCCAAACACTAGTTATGTAGAATACTATCATAATGTGATCTTGCAGACATTGATTCAGCTTTGATCTAACTTCATTAAACAAGTACCATTCGCCAACATAGCCTGTTATCTGGGTAGCCGAACGAGTAGAGAAGACACTGTGCGTAAAATAGAGAATCCTGCACATGCGCAGAACCATCATATTTTAAGCTATCGGCAAGAGGCTTCCAGAGAATTCGAAAACGCAGCCACTCCGTTAAAATTATAATTGGAGCTAACCAATGCCAAGTTTCTAGCCATGACGCTGGGTTGGGAGTTTGGGTGGGTGTCCTACCTGACGTTGTCGTGGCGTTGGATGTAGATCTTGTGGAAGATCCTTTCAGGAGGCTTCAGGAAGTCTTCTTTCATCTCCATCGCCACGTTCCTGGGCAACAAACTCATCAGAAGCCGCTCCTGTGTGGGTGGGTGGGTGGGTGGGTGAGAGAGAGAGAGAGAAAAGGACAAAGCGAGGAGAAGGAAAGAGAGTTATACTTAAAAGTCAATCAGACTTGAGAATATGAGAGGAGAGAGTGTTGGGGGTGGTGCAGATAAGAAAAGTGAGAGACAAAAGCTGGTGGAATAAACGGAATTGAAAAACTGTGTGAATGAGTCACCAAGTGTGTTTAAAAAAAGAATATGAGAGAAAGAAAGGAGCCATGCATAAAGGAGCCATCATGCACATGATTTTAACCTTATGCCTTCTGTTATTGTGTGTTTGTGTATGTGTGTGTGTGTGTGTGTGTGTGTTTATACCTGTTTCTCATTCTCATCCTCCATGCGTAGCCTCTCCTCGATGCAGTTGCGTGCCTGTAGGAAAGCCTTCCTCTGTGCTCGCTCAGTCAGGATGCGCACAAACAATCCAGAGAGGTTCACACTGGTAAACAGCACCATGTTGGCCACCAGCTGCAAGCACAAACAACACAACATTATGGCACTTAGCATATGCTTCATATGCTTTTATCCAAAGTGACATAGGATCCCTGCAGAAATTGAACATGTGACCTTAGTATTGCTAGTGCCATACTCTCACCAACTGAGCTACATAGGACTACGCTCGCAAGTTAAGACTGTCTTAAATACCAAATACATGATGCAGTTTTTTTCCAAAATCCTAGGGGAAACACTGGGATATTTATTTTCTAGAACGAGAAGGTCAGAGCCGCCAAGACGTCAACCTGACTGTTTTCAATTTTGTAATTTCAATAACTTCCTTTCAATAAAAACCTTGAACCGACCTGTCCTTGACTTTTCCAAAATATGTGTATTTTACATTCACAGAGAAATCATTAATATTTAGTTTAGGAAGGTCATATAAAACATGATACGAAGACAATTTATTTCAAAATAACAGAATAGCATGTTTTGAGTTTTCTGTATGTGTGCTTATTAGCCAAGGCTATATGGCTGTTCCATGCCAATTAAATCAACTTGTTAATTTAGCAGACATAACACGCTTATATTCATTTCCCTGCCCAGCCACAGTCAGCACATATATTTTACAGTAAGAATATAAAGGAATATAACAGAATAAAATAGAAAATATTTTTTTCCCAAAAGGCTATTGCTGATTGTCACCAGTACTCACATGAGGAAGAGTGGAGCCGTGGTTAGACTAGGACAAAGTTATATATAGCATATTCTGTGCTATTTTGAGAGTTGTTTGGCAAAACTAGGTGAATTTGGAAACCTTAGAATCTGCTCTTTCCGATAGGGTATGGCAATCAAAACATATTGCCTGCATGGACCTCTGTAGGATGATTTGAAAAAGCGTTTTATGGTAAGCTCCGTTCCCTTCTTTGTCAATGGACGCTGTCAATGCACACTGCGCAGGTCATCAGTCTCTGTATTCTCAATTTGGCAATTGATAATGTTATCACCCATCAGACTATTGTCTATTTAATCTTGTCTTTAGACCACATCTATTATTATATATGTGAAATTATTTTCAATATACTGTAGTTTAGGTGTGGTTTGGATGGGCCATTAGCTATTTGAACATTTAAAAAAATGAATTAGTTTAGCTATTTATTATGGAATATTTACACAATTTAAATATTAACGGTCAAAATGACTGTCATGGCCATTCTAGTAGTTATGGAATTTCGGCACTCCGAGTGTTAAAAGGCCATTATGTTGACAATCTGAAATATAGATTTAAACAATGCAATTTAAAACAAACACTGTATAGCCTCAAAACATGGTTAAAAGTATAATTGTATATCTCATGGATGGTCAGTCCTTGCAGTCCTCTGTCTATGAATTATTATGTGGTTACATTTTCCAGTCCCATCCCTCAGCTATTTACCAAATCAGTAGCTGGGTGCGCCGCTTTGTTATTCTTTGAACTGCTGATTGCCCCTTTAATGCATAAAGTGCCAGGTGAAACTGAGGTATCAGAAACCACCCACCTGGCCTAAACACATTACACGCTGATGGACTGATGCATAGTATAGATAGAGGAAGAGAAAATAGATGTACTGTACATTCACAACCATTAATTTGAAGCCAAAAATTAAGTATATGCTTTGTCTTGTCATCACACATTTGGAAGCAATCAATCAGTGTGTGTGTGTGTGTGCATTTGAGAAACATCACAGAGGGGTAAACGTAGGTGGGCTGTGCTTCCAGCTGAGTGTAGGTCAGGTAGGAGAGAACAACAGATAAACAGAGCCTGATGTGTGAACTGAGTATTTTCCATGTGGCTGAGCATGACTGGGCCTGGAGAAGTGACCTTTACAACCCAAACACACACACGCACACATGCACATACACCCACACCCATGCACGAGCACACACACAGACATACACTGTATAATGTCAGCCTGCCTTCCTCACCAGGAGCAATACTCAACAAGGAGTCATTTATTCTACAGACCCTGATTGGTGATTCGCCACTGGTGTTTACAAGGTCTACCGTAATATATACTGAACAGAAATATAAACGCAACATGTAAAGTGTTGGTCCGATTTTTCATGAGCTGAAATAAAATATCCCAGAAATGTTCCATATGCACAAAAATATTAATTTATGTCAAATGTTGTGCACAAATTTGTTTACGTCCCTGTTAGTGAGCATTTCTCATTTGCCAAGATAATCCATCCACCTGACAGGTGTGGCATATCAAGAAGATGATTAAACAGCATGATCATTACACAGGTGCACCTTGTGCTGGGGACAATAAAAGGCTACTCTAAAATGTGCAGTTTTGTCACACAACACAATGCCACAGATGTCTCAAGTTTTGAGGGAACGTGCAATTGGCATGCTGCCTGCAAGAATTTCCAACAGAGCTGTTGCCAGATAATTTAATGTTAATGTGTCGACTATAAGCTGCCTCCAACGTTGTTTTAGAGAATTTGGCAGTACATCCAACTGGCCTCACAACTGCAAACCACGTGTAACCACGCCAGCCCAGGACCTCCACATCCGGCTTCTTCACCTGCGGAACCGTCTGAGCAGGGGGAGGGGGGTGCTTAGGAGTATTTCTGTCTGTAATAATGCCCTTTTGTGGGGGAAAAACTCATTCTGATTGGCTGGGCCTGGCTCCCCAGTGGGTGGACCTGGCTCCCAAGTGGGTGGGTCTATGCCCTCCCAGGCCTACCCATTGCTGCTCCCCAGCCCATTCGTGAAATCCATTGATTAGGGCCTAATTAATTAATTTCAATTGACTGCTTTTCTTATGAACTGTAACTCAGAAAAATCTTTGAAATTGTTGCGTTTATATTTTTGTTCAGTATAGGTAATTGATAGACTGGTAAGAACAAGCAGCTCATTTAGACAACACAATACGGGCAACAGCAGCCAATAAGTTAATTAGTTATACAGCACAGTACTTTACTGTACAGTACTGTACTGTAGGGTGTGTGGTTGTATTTGATGAGGACAAGCTGATACTGTCAACATGACTAGCAACTTTCATAAGGTACAAGAAATCCATGGTCTCATGAGACTGCGATGCAGATGACGAGACTCAAATATCATGATCAAACATGATTGGTGTATCGGTGGACTCTTCTAACAGAATTTAGCAATGCTGTAGTGGCTAATCAGGAGAGGGGAAAGTGTCCTTCTACGTCCTTCTCTCTCTGACTGAGGTTTATTGGTTTGTTTACAACACACATAGCCTCACTGTGACCCTGAAGGGAATGGGGCCTATAGGCTTGTTTGGTGGTTGTTGGTAGGTTGAAACACAGGTCCTTTACGGTCATACCACTGAGCTAATCTCCAAGCTTAATGGATTAGCTTTCCCTTCCTAGGCTGTACTCTGCAACTGCTAGCACTGTCCTTCACACACCGTCCTTCTGGCCCACGTATAGGCTACAGGAGCAAGATATTATATGCCACATGCTAAAGAAATAAAGCAAACTAGAGCTGAGACCAAGAGCGATTGAGACAACTTGTTGAGACTGTCAAGACATTTTTGGTATTTCTGTCCTGAAATAACTTATCTGGCTTTGCTTGACCTTTTATTAACTGTCGGCCTACTTGGGCTCTGCATCAAGGACTTTTCAGCCTAAATGGACCAGATATTCCCTATGTATGTGAATCCTGTCTGAGCACAGTCTGTCTGCTCTCTCTGTGTGGTCCTGTTTGTTTTGTTCAACTGTGTTGGCAGTGTGAGGATGATATGAGGTTGGGTCATATTATTAGACATACAGTGCATTCGGAAAGTATTCAGACCCCTTCCCTTTTTCCTAATTGTGTTACCTTACAGCCTTATTCTAAAATGGATTAAATAAAAATGTTCCTTAGTCAAACTGCACACAATACCCCATAATGACAAAGCGAAAACAGGTTTTTAGAAATGTTTGCAAACGTATAAAAAATAAAATAAAAAATACCTTACAGAATTATAAATAATATAATTTCCCTATTTTTCTGCATACAATATACTGTAGCTTAGTATTTGAATTATTTATTTTATAGCTTAGTATTTGGATTATATATTTTATAGGCCTACAGTCATTATTGCTCATCTTTATCAAGGGTGTCAATAATTTCGCCACGCAAATCACGTACCCAAGTCAAATCAATCACACAGGCAATTTTGAAGTCAATGGTGTGAGACAGACGCAGCTCTATTGCCTATTTGTATGTCCCCGCTACCTCAGTAACATGAAACTATTAGCATACATCAGAAGCAATGTCAACATGGAAAGCCGGCTAATGCTTTGACTGACCAGACCTGGGGCCTGTTGCACAAAAGTAGAATTAAGACATCCGGGATAAATGACTCAGCTGAGCTCAATGAAGCCAAAACATGTGCGTCCAGGCTTAATTGGTTGCACAAAGACCAAGCCAGGATGAGCAGACACGGATTCATTAAGCCAGGTGAAACCAATCCTGGATAGGTGCGCGCTCACGGCTCACTCAAATAGACCCCGCCACAGATCACAGATTAACTGATTTACCATGGCAACTAGAGCCGCGTACTTTTCCCCGTCGGAAGCACAAATCCTCATGGAGGCATACGAGGAGGTAAAATATATAATTAAGAAGAAAGGCAACACCGCCACAGTGATAAAGCAAAGAGAAAAAGCGTGGCAAAGTATTGCAGACCGCCTGAATGCGTAAGTAGTGCACAATTACACACTCACCGCTCCGCTGAAACATCACAATTACAATTCAAATATTTAATTCACATCTCCAAAAATGCAGTTGTACTGTAATTATGAAACGGTTAAATTTTTAATTGAAATGCACTGCAGATATGAGTGAAATTGTGTAAAGTAACTCCATCACACTGTATAAAGCTATGATACATTTTTTGATATTTTTACTGAAAACAAGACAAAAATACCAAGTAATTTTTTGCAGTGTGACTCCATTAAATGTGTGTGTGTGTGTGTGTGTGTGTGTGTGTGTGTGTGTGTGTGTGTGTGTGTGTGTGTAGATTAAACATGAACGGGCCAAAACGGACATGGCAGCAGGTCAAAATCAAATACAAGAACATTCTGCAGAATGGTATGGTCCCTGACTAATATTTAACAAAGCACAAGCATATATTGTACCCAGAAGGTGCCTGCTCACACATTGTCTGTACTGTTTTAGCAGTGAAAAAGAATACCCACAGACAAGGCACGGGTGGTGGGTCACCAAAGGCTGACCTTACCCCAGCAGAGGACATGGCCTTGGAGCTAAATAAAGGCAGGCCCGTCTTAGAGGGGATCCCTGGGGGGAAAGAGACAAGCATAGGTTCCTCCCAAGATGCCACCCGCTTCATTCAAGGTATGTCCTTCCATCTCTACATGGGATACAACCACATTCATATTGAATCAATTTGGACTGTCTGACTTTGGTTTACCTATTGCCTTGCAGTGTCTGGCAGCACTGTGTTCCTGTTAGAGCCACCAGCACAAGCACCAGACGATGCTGATCCAGTGAGTACTCCATCAAAGGCATACTGTAGGCCTGGCATGTCTTGTCTACTAGCTTCAATATGAATCCGATTAAATGTGATAGGGTGAAGGCCCCAGTGCAGCAGCAACAGCACATGATGGAGACGATGATGAGGAGGAGACCATCTCTCTGGATTCCAGAAGGCATGAGGTATCATGTTAAGACTGTGAAAGTACTATTTACTCTACAATGGTGAGGAGTCCTCATCAAAATCAAAAAATCTAATTTCTTTTACAGGACCCAGATGCTATACAGTGGGAAAACCAGCCTGGCAACATAGTGCGTATTAATAAAAGGACACCACATCCTGCCAAATTCCAGCTGCGCTAATTGTATTGTGTTCACAGAGCTCACAAGCTATCAGAAAGTTGTATGGCAACCACCTCCGGCGCCAAATAGAACTGGCAGACATAGACATTCAGTACAAGAAGAAAAAGATGGAAAATCTTGCACTGGAGTCCGAAATAAAAAAGAGGACAATTAGGAAACTGGACCTTGAAATAAAAAAACTTGAGAGGGAGGTGAGATATGCCTTCAATGTACACTGTATGCTAACTGTAACACAAATGTATTAATCATTATTTTTCTTTCCTCCCCCAGCTCCAAGAAGATGACACAGCTCAAAATAAAAATTAGGTATATTCTCGTAAAGTCAAGTGAGCCATGACATATGAGCTCTTATTGTGAGCACACAGGACGGTGGCATCTTTCTAAGGTTTTTTTTATTTTCCCAGCAATCAGTACAACCAAGTCATCGTTATAAGGCATCGCCCTCTTTTGCCCACCCCCCCAGCACCAGGTGTGGCCACTAGCCTATATGAAGGCCCAAAATTGTGTGTTCCTTTCTGCTCTGACAATGGCATGCCCATTCGTGCGAGATGTGGTGGATGAAGAAGCACTTGTGCTGAGGAGAGCCTTCAGGCGAGAAAGGGTCTTCAGGGACCGGTTGGACCCACTGGCCTTCCCTGATGACCATCTATATGAAAGATACAGGTTTTCTGCAGATGGCATCAGGTATCTATGCAGACTACTGGGTCCCAGGATTAAGCACCGCACTGCACGGAGCCATGCACTGAGTGTGGAGCAAATGGTTTGTGTGGCCTTGCGCTTTTTTGCTAGTGGAGCCTTCCTGTACTCAGTGGGGGATGCAGAACAGCTGAACAAGGCCACAATTTGCCGCACAATAAGGAGTGTGTGTCTGGCTATCAAAGCATTAGCAGATGTCTTCATCTCCTTCCCTGGCCACAGAAGACTCTGTGACATCAAAGAGGAGTTCTATAGGATTGCAGGTAAGAGGATCTACAAATTACAGGACAACTGTTAACACATAGTAGGATACTCATTACTTTGTGTGACAGGTTTCCCCAATGTCATTGGTGCAGTGGACTGCACACACATAAGGATAAAAGCCCCCTCAGGTGCCCATGAGGCCGATTTTGTGAATAGGAAATCCTTTCACAGCATTAATGTTCAGGTGAACATAACTTTTTGATATTGTCCATTGACGAACACTCTGCATTGCCAGTGATGTGCATTGATTGGTGTAATATTCCTCATCTTATGATTTCAGATGGTCTGCAATGCTGACTGTGTGATCAGCAATGTTGTGGCAAAATGGCCTGGCTCAGTCCATGACTCCAGAATCTTTCGGGCCTCTGAAATCTATCAGTGCCTATCACAAGGTAAGCCACACAACCCCTATTTATAACCATCATGGCTGTGTCAAGAATATCACTGTGTTTATGAGGTAGTAATGATGAGATTTTGTGTTGACAGGTGAATTCTCTGGTGTGTTGCTGGGAGACAGGGGGTATGGCTGCCAGCCTTTTCTCCTGACACCTTTCACAGACCCCCAGGAAGCACAGCAGGCCTACAACCATGCCCATGCCAGGACCAGGGCCAGAGTTGAAATGACCTTTGGCCTCCTGAAGGCACGCTTTCACTGCCTTCACAAATTAAGGGTCAGCCCTGTTAGGGCATGTGATATTACTGTGGCTTGTGCTGTCCTCCACAATGTGGCCTGCCTGAGGAAGGAGAGGGACCCCAGAGTGCCACCAGCCATGGACTGGGACAATCCGGCAATCTTCCCTGATGACGACAGTGGTCGGCTGCTGAGGGACCAATATGTGTTGAATTATTTTAGTTAGTATGTGTGCTTTCAATTTTGGTTAAATATGTCCTGCGGTGGCAGAGGAATTTGGGTTTTTTTGGGTTCGTTTTTTTACGAATTTGGCCTCTTATGATGTTTGTGCGGTATACTGTGTGTAATACAAGGCTGCAGGGAGGCTACTGCATCCATTCATTTGTCTGTTCAGTTGATGTGTATGGATTTGTCCTGCATTTATTTTAGTGTGCAGACATGCAGGGTGTGTTATATACAGACCTTTGAATGTGTATGTATCATTTTGTATAATATGCTTGGATTCTGTGCTTTCCATCTTGTAGAGTCACTGTGACTTCAGTTTCGAAAGGAGCTGATGGTTTACCTGCTTTGTTTTGTCCTTATTCAATAAAGGAACATAATGTTACACATTGTGTTTTTATATTCATATGGAATGTGTATTTGTTTATATGACAGAGTACTAGGGCCACACTGAAGAAAAAGGATAAAGTCATAAATTTATGAGGCTGGTTCTTTCTGCAGAAAAGCTACATATTGTTTTGATACTTATGACAATGTGATACTTCATATTCTGGCACATCAGCATGTCTTTGTTTATGAAACCATACTGAAGTACAATTTCACAATGCCCCACATCTGTCATTTTAACAACTGTCCTCCTTTAAAACAACTGGTTACAATATTATGACTTGTGTTTTTTTCCCCTCTGTGGCCCTAATATTCTATCATTTTATATATAGCCTTATAGTCTATGGGAAACTGTAAATTATCTAATGATAGCAACATCATCTAAAAATCATTTTTTATCCAAAATCATTGAAATTAATGATCACAAACGTTTAAATAATGACAGTGGGTCTAGTTATATGTGATAACAATGTATAGTGAGCAGTGAAATAACTATTGGTTTCCATTTGTGGTGACTGCTGACTGACAGTAGGGATGAGATTAAATAGATCCTGGAATTTAGCCTGGTCTGGAGCAGGCTAGCTCCACAGAATAAATCTCCATGGTAATTTATACCATAACATATCCTCCTGCCCCCTATCCATCTTTAGTGCAACCGGATTACGGATCAATTGAGCGAGGATCACCAAGATATCCTGGCTTAATCCCTTATCCTAGTTTTGTGCAACAGGCCCCTGGGCCCGGTTTCCCAAAAGCATCTTAAGCCTAAGTTAATCGATAGAACCTTCCTTCGTATGAGCATCGTTAAATCTCCGAGCTGTTTCCCAAAAACATCGTTATTAACGTTGCACATGAAAATACTAGTAATCTAAGGCCTGCCTCAAACCACTCGTTGAACAGCCAGCCAAGCGCGTCGTTAGTTGCCCTCCCCCGTAACTTTATACACAGAAATATCGCCGCTAAACATAGAATCACATGGTTTATCCATCTCTCTGTGACCGCTGATAACTTCAGAACAAAGTTGACTACAAATACAAAGTTGCCAATGTCTTTGCAATTGATACAAACAAGCGAAGTATAAAAATATACTTCAAATGAAAACCGAGATGACTGCATTAAACTATAGCCTAAACAGTAGGCTATAGGCCTATTTCAATCATATTGAAATACATTTCAAGTTCAATCAATTAAGTTCTATTTTGATACTTGTAGGTTACTGTATGTAACTTGTTTCAATACATTATATGATGTGTAGCCTAAAATCTATGATTTAGTGCTGGGCACAGATGTCAATTCAACGTCTATTCCACGTTGGTTCAACGTTATTCCATTGAAATTACGTGGAAACAACGTTGATTCAACCAGTGTGCCTAGTGTGAATAAGCCGCCTCAATATTTGCAGCCGTAGCTGGTAATAGGTGCTGATCCGTCGTCAGTATTGTGAAATAATTTTAATGTTAAGGTAAGATTTGATTGGAGAAAGCTGATATGAGAGCAGCGCTCCCTTTCTTTCGATTTTATCAATTGACACATGCTCCAACAACGCACTTAGCGACATTTCTCTCTGCGTGGTGTTTTGGGAAAAGCATGTTACATCTTCGGCCATTGTAGGAAAGATAAATCGTTAAAACACTAGTAAACCTAAATTCCAGGCCGTGCTGTCCTGTCTGTAGTGGTGATCACAATCAGCCACAAGTCATTGAAGTCCGTGATTAGATTGAGCTACTGAGCACCTCTCCGCACTTCATCTCACACAGCTTTGCACTTTCTACTATAGCCTAGTAGGCTATTACAGATATAAAACCGAAACATATTTCATTTTAGAATTTTCACATTGTATGCCTTTCATATGCAAAGCAGACGCACAAGCAGCGCTCAGACTTTGTATGAAGCGCGCGCCAGTCGGTGAGCCCCGCCGGTCGCTGTCCACTTGATGGTGCTGAACTTCATTTTGACAAACTCATTGCTTCCTCTCGCTTTTCCCTTGTCTGTTCTTCATAAAATCACCATTAGCCATGCTTCGAATAGCCTAGCCTGGTGGTGAACTATGTATAGCCTACATGCACCCACTACTTACCGTTCTCCATAATTTCTGCGTCTCGACTGTCACGGAGGTGGCTGTCACAATTATATGGGAGATGGCAATCATTATTCCAAACATTACTGCTAACAGAGTCCGCACGGGCAGTAGCGAGTAGGCAACGAATGTAACCAGCATGAGCTGCCACATGCCCTGCTCCGGGTTGGTCGGGGGCTCCAGCCCCACCGCGCCGAGGGAGAAGGGACAGCAGAGGAACGAGAAGGTGAAGCCGAAGAGCATGGTCAGGTTGACGATCTGCTGGAGCTGGGTCACCTGAAGGTACTTGACATTGGTGACAATGAAGAGGGACACGAAGACGATACAGTGGACCGGATGGGACCCCTTGGAGATGGTCAGATTGGGGCCGGACAGCAACTCCACCACGGCCAGCGTCGATGCCATGACGATGAGCACCGCCAGGGCTTTGAGAGTGGACGTCTGCTCCAGCTTTAGGTTGTAGTTCTGGAACAGACACTCCAGCTCCTTGCAGTCGAACTCATCCTCGCATGCGATGGTAGTCAGAGGGACACCGGGTGGACAGTGGCTTTTCTTCCGCCGGGTTTTGACTTTCTGAAACGGAATTTCCTCCATGTCAGGGCCATTCATAAACGAGACACTGGACCACACAGCGCGCCACAGACCGACGCCGGGAAAAAAAATCAAGTACACAGCCGTCTAGAGAGGAGCGCGTCCCGGATCCCTACGGCTGGAGGACCGGCCTCCCACTGTAATCTCCTGACGCGCGACATGCACTATCCACAGGTTGAAATTTGTTGTTCGTCGAGATCAGTTACCAAGGAAACGTGCAAGCATTTTCTCCCCTTGAGAAAGACTCCAAAAAGTATTTTTCGTTTCACTTGGGCAAGGACAACATTGTGGAAACAGAGTCCCGCACACGACGGTCGAGTTCTGAATCTAACAGCTTTTTGCAAGGCTCAGATTGGATCACGCATGCGCATTATGAGGTGGAGATAAGACACGTCTCAGTAACTCAGACAACAAGACAAAACAGATTTGAGCGGTATGGAGGACCAAACCTGCCAAAATTACAAATAAATAAATAAATGCACATATAAATTGATAAATAAATGAATAAATAAATCCACACATAATTTAATAAATGAGCAAGTTAACACAAAACTACTGACTAAAATTAATGAATTTTCTCTACATATCTATATTTAATTATTTATCTATGTATTATCTAATTATTCTAACTTTAATTCATTTTATTCATGTATATTCATTTATTTATTTCTGTATTTCTTCCTCTAATATGATAATGAGGGGGTGTCAATCAAACGTCTGTGGGTGGTATCTAACACACATTTGGTTGATCAATGTCAGCGTTGCTCGATAGCTTTTGCCTGCATTTGCACCACCTATTTGAAAATAGCCACAATAACAATTAGCCTCAATTTTGGAATTTGTGGTTCACCTTCAAAATAAAAGTCACGCATTGAAACATGCAAGCTAATGCAAATAGTGGAAACATGCCATATTTGGACTAGTAAATGCTTAACAAGCTTGGAATGTTTGTTATATAAATAACAAAATAAAATAATTAGTTAATTTGATTAAAAAAAACATTTAAATCAGTTGAAATCGCACTGTGGGCGCATTAGACTTCAGAATTTAATTGGGGGCATACTGTTTGCATTGTACAGCCTTGCCTACTGCTCTTGAGTCCATGAAATGTTCACTGTGAAGAGTTTACACAAATATTAGCTTCGTACCTCATATAGCAGGACTAGAACTGTGGGAAATCACCTCACTAATGCCTATTGTGCATTCTGAACATTCATATTGCAATGAACAGCTTTACCTATAGATCTTGGCTCCATTAAATTGGGTATCAGCCTACTCAGTGACACCAACAGAACACACCTGTGAAGATTTTACACAAATATGAGCATTGTAGCAAATATTGCAGGACTTTGACTGTGGGAAATCACCTCACCAGTCAGTCTATTGTGCACATTGGACATTCATATTGCAATGTAGAGTTGTGGTCAAAAGTTTTGAGAATGACACAAGTATTGGTCTTCACAAAGTTCGCTGCTTCAGTGTTATGAGATATTTTTGTCAGATGTTACTATTGTCAAGGCGTGCTGAAGGTGGGTGTGGTGTAGGAATCAAGCGCAGGACGCAGAGGCTCAGTCCAAAGGCTTTAGTGCAATATGTATATTATATACACAACAGAAGCCCGAAGGCAAAAATACAAGACACACAGGCGACAAAACAAAAGACGCACAAACATGTGCAAAACAACCCTCTCCAAAACACTGGAGGGGAAATGTAGCTCCAAACACGAAACAGAAGCGCAATCACACACAACGACAAGCACACACAACGAGAACTAAATAGGACACTAACAAGACACAGGTGTACAACATCCAGACAAAACCAAACGAACATGAAACATAGATCGGTGGCAGCTAGTACTCCGGGGACGACGACCGCCGAAGCCTGCCCGAACCAGGAGGAGGCGCAGTCTCGGCCGAAACCGTGACAGTACCCCCCCCCCTTGACGCGCGGCTCCAGCCGTGCGCCGACCCCGGCGACGACCAGGAGGACGCGGAGCAGGGCGCGCGGGATGGTCCCGGTGGGACTCCGACAGGAGAGATGGGTCTAGGATGTATCTCCGCGGCACCCAGCACCGCTCCTCCGGGCCGTACCCCTCCCACTCCACGAGATACTGGAGACCCCCCATCCGGCGTCTAGAGTCCAAGATGGACCGAACGGTGTACGCCGGAGCCCCCTCGATGTCCAGTGGGGGCGGAGGAGTCTCCCCTATCTCATTGTCCTGGAGTGGACCAGCTACCACCGGCCTGAGAAGAGACACATGGAACGAGGGGTTAATATTCTTATACTCAACAGGTAGATGTAATCTATAACACACCTCGTTCAATCTTCTCAGGACTTTAAAGGGCCCCACAAACCGCCGACCCAGCTTCCGGCAGGGCAGGCGGAGGGGTAGGTTTCTGGTAGAGAGCCAGACTCGATCTCCGGGTGCGTACACCGGCCCCTCACTGCGGTGGAGATCGGCGCTCGCCTTATGACGAAGGACAGCCCGCTGCAGGAAGACGTGGGCAGCGTTCCATGTCTCTTCCGAGCACCTCATCCAATCATCCACCGCAGGGGCCTCGATCTGGCTCTGCTGCCAAGGTGCCAGAACCGGCTGGTAACCTAACACACATTGGAAGGGGGTTAGGTTAGTAGAGGAGTGGCGGAGAGAGTTCTGGGCCATCTCGGCCCAGGGAATGTCCGTGCCCACTCCTCCGGCCGGTCCTGGCAATACGACCTCAGAAACCTACCCACATCCTGGTTGACACGTTCTACCTGCCCGTTACTCTCCGGGTGGTACCCTGAGGTAAGGCTAACCGAGACACCCAAACGCTCCATGAACGCTCTCCAAACACGAGAGGTAAACTGGGGACCTCGATCAGACACTATATCCTCGGGTACCCCGTAATGCCGGAAGACATGGGTAAAGAGGGCCTCAGCGGTCTGTAGGGCAGTAGGAAGACCCGACATAGGGAGAAGACGACAGGCCTTAGAGAACCGGTCCACAATGACCAGGATGGTGGTATTCCCCTGAGAGGGGAAGGTCTGTCACAAAATCCACCGAGAAGTGGGACCATGGTCGTTGTGGAACGGGCAGGGGTTGTAACTTACCCCTGGGCAGATGTCGGGGCGCCTTACACTGGGCACACACCGAGCAGGAGGAGACATAAACCCTCACATCCCTAGCCAAAGTGGGCCACCAGTATTTAGTGCTAAGGCAATGCACCGTCCGGCCGATACCCGGATGTACAGAGGAGGGTGACGTATGAGCCCAGTAAATGAGTCGATCCCGAATCTCGCGCGGAACGTACTTCCGACCCTCAGGACACTGTGGAGGGCTGGGGTCGGTACGCAACGCTCGCTCGATTTCGGCATCGACCTCCCATACCACCGGTGCCACAAGGCAAGACTCCGGTAGTATGGGAGTGGGCTCAACGGACCTCTCCTCCGTGTCGTACCGCCGGGACAGCGCATCTGCCTTACCATTCTGGGACCCAGGGATGTACGTGATCTTAAATACGAACCTGGTGAGAAACATACTCCATCGAGCCTGGCGAGGGTTCAGTCTCCTCGCTGCCCGGATGTACTCCAGGTTCCGATGGTCAGTCAAAATGAGGAAAGGGTGTTGAGCCCCCTCAAGCCAATTCCTCCACACCTTAAGGGCTTGAACTACAGCTAACAGCTCCCTGTCCCCAACGTCATAGTTACGCTCCGCCGGGCTGAGCTTCTTAGAGTAAAAAGCACAGGGGCGGAGTTTAGGTGGCGTGCCGGACCGTTGAGAGAGAACGGCCCCTATACCAGCCTCAGACGCGTCTACCTCGACCTGAAAGGGTAATGCGGGATCCGGATGCGCTAGCACCGGAGCCGACGTAAACAGGTCCTTCAGTCTCCTAAAGGCCCTGTCCGCATCGGCTGACCACTGCAGGCGCACCGGACCCCCCTTCAGAAGGGACGTGATGGGAGCTGCCACCTGTCCAAAACCCCGGATAAACCTCCGGTAGTAATTCGCAAAGCCCAAAAACTGCTGCACCTCTTTTACAGTAGTTGGGGTTTGCCAATTACGCACAGCGGACACACGATCCACCTCCATTCTCACCCCTGACGCGGACAACCGATAACCCAAAAAGGAGACTGACTCCTGGAAAAACAGACATTTCTCTGCCTTGACATATAGGTCGTGCTCCAACAGCCTCCTCAATACACGACGCACCAGGGTTATATGCTCGGCTCGGGTAGACGAGTACACCAGAATGTCATCAATGTACACGACCACCCCTTGTCCCTGCATATCCCGGAAAATGTTATCTACGAAGGATTGGAAGACTGAAGGAGCATTCATCAACCCATATGGCATGACGAGATATTCGAAATGACCCGACGTGGTACTAAATGCTGTCTTCCATTCGTCACCCTCCCTAATGCGCACCAAGTTATACGCGCTCCTGAGATCCAGTTTTGTGAAAAACCGCGCTCCATGCAATGACTCCGTCATGGTCGCAATCAGAGGGAGTGGATAACTGTATTTCACAGTAATCTGATTGAGACCACGGTAATCAATGCACGGGCGCAACCCTCCATCTTTCTTTTTCACAAAAAAGAAGCTTGAGGAGGCGGGAGAAGTGGAGGGCCGAATGTATCCCTGTCTCAAAGATTTGGCTATATAAGTCTCCATAGCTTTTCTCTCCTCTTGAGACAAAGGATACACATGGCTCCGTGGGAGCGCTGCTCCTGCCTGGAGATCAATCGCACAATCCCCCTGTCTATGAGGAGGCAACTGCGTCGCCCTAGTCTTGCTAAACACAAGTGCTAAATCCCCATATTCAGGCGGAATGTGCAGTGCGGGCACTTGGTTTGGACTTTCCACCGAAGTCGCCCCCACGGAAACACCCAGACATCGCCCCTTGCACTGAGCAGACCACCCATCGAGAGCCCTCTGTTGCCACGAAATAGCAGGGTTATGGGTGCTTAACCAGGGAATCCCCAGCACCACTGGGTACGCAGGAGAGTCGATCAGATACAACTGTATAGTCTCCTCATGACCCCCCTGCGCACACATCCGAAGTGGCGCTGTGATCTCCCTGATCAACCCCGACCCCAACGGGCGGCTGTCTAAGGCATGAACGGGAAAAGGTTTGTCAACAGGTAGGAGAGGGTTCCCTAACTCAAAACAAAACTTACGATCAACAAAACTCCCAGCTGCGCCTGAATCTACTAGCGCCTTATGCTGGGAATGAGGTGCAACCTGTGGAAAACAAACAGGTATACAAAAGTGTGCAACAGAAAGCTCTGGGTAAGTGGGACGTCTACTCACCTGGGAGGCCCCCTCAGTGCGTGGCCTGATGCCGTTACTCCCGGAGAACCCTCCCCAGCACCTGGCCGTAGTGTGCCCTCCACGACCGCACTTGGTGCAGGAGACAGGCCCCCTCGGGCTCTTCCTACTCCGTTCTCTAGCGCCGGCACCCCCGAGCTCCATAGGGCTCGGCTCGGAGGTGCCGGAGGGCGGAATGGACGGACTCCCCTCGGGACGTCCACGGGTGGCCAGCAGGGTGTCCAGACGGATGGACATATCGACCAACTGGTCGAAGGTAAGATGGGTATCCCTACAGGCCAACTCACGTTGAACGTCCTCTCGTAAGCTACATCAAAAATGGTCGATGAGAGCCCGTTCATTCCACCCTGCATCCGCCGCTAGAGTCCGGTACTCTAGAGCGAACACCTGAGCGCTCCTCCTCCCCTGTCTCAAATGGACTAGCCGCTCCCCCGCCGCTTTGCCCTCAGGTGGATGGTCGAACACGGCCTTGAAGCGGCGGGAGAACTCGGCGTAGGTGATGGTGTCCATCCTCCTCCACTCGGCGTTAGCCCACTCCAACGCCTTGCCCGTGAGACATGAGATGAGGGCGGAAACGCTCTCGTATCCCGAGGGCACCGGGTGTACAGTGGCCAGGTAGAGCTCCACCTGCAGGAGGAACCCCTGACACCCGGCAGCTGTTCCGTCATACGCCCTCGGGAGCGAGAGCCAAATCCCCCTGGGTTCCGAACCTGGGACTGGTGGACCGACCGATGGGATGGACAGGGTAGGTGGAGGTGTGGGTACCCTGCTGGCCTCCCATCGGTGCATGATGTTGATTACCTCCTGTAGAGCGGTCTCCAGTTGTCGGATCTGGTCCTCTTGCCCACGGAGATGCTCCTCGAGTGACACAGGCGTCACTGCCGATCCTGCTGATTCCATTATGCGGTGTGTGATTCTGTCAAGGCGTGCTGAAGGTGGGTGTGGTGTAGGAATCAAGCGCAGGACGCAGAGGCTCAGTCCAAAGGCTTTAGTGCAATATGTATATTATATACACAACAGAAGCACCATAAGCCCGAAGGCAAAAATACAAGACGCACACAGGCGACAAAACAAAAGACGCACAAACATGTGCAAAACAACCCTCTCCAAAACACTGGAGGGAAAATGTAGCTCCAAACACGAAACAGAAGTGCAATCACACACAACGACAAGCACACACAACGAGAACTAAATAGGACACTAACGAGGACTAACAAGACACAGGTGTACAACATCCAGACAAAACCAAACGAACATGAAACATAGATCGGTGGCAGCTAGTACTCCGGGGACGACGACCGCCGAAGCCTGCCCGAACCAGGAGGAGGCGCAGTCTCGGCCGAAACCGTGACAACTATGGTATACTGAAGTATAATTACAAGCATTCCATAAGTGTCAAAGGCTTTTATTGACAATTGCATTACATTTATGCAAAGAGTCAATATTTGCAGTGTTGACCCTTCTTTTTCAAGACCTCTGCAATCCGCCCACCTACTGACCGATGGCAGCCCATTCTTGCATAATCAATGCTTGGAGTTTGTGGGTTTTTGTTTGTCTCTTGAGGATCGACCACAAGTTCTCAATGGGATTAAGGTCTGGGGAGTTTCCTGGCCATGGACCCAAAATGTCGATGTTTTGTTCCCGAGCCACTTAGTTATCACTTTTGCCTTATGACAAGGTGCTGGACAATGCCTTTTCATGCTGGAAAAGGCATTGGTCGTCACCAAACTGTTCTTGGATGGTTGGGAGAAGTTGCTCTCGGAGGATGTGTTGGTACCATTCTTTATTCATGGCTGTGTTCTTAGGCAAAATTGTGAGTGAGCCCACTCCCTTGGCTGAGAGGCAACCCCACACATGAATGGTCTCAGGATGCTTTACTGTTGGCATGACACAGGACTGATGGTAGCGCTCACCTTGTCTTCTCTGGACAAGGTGTTTTCCGGATGCCCCAAACAATCTGAAAGGGAATTCATCAGAGAAAATTACTTTACCCCAGTCCTCAGCAGTCCAATCCCTGTACCTTTTGCAGAATATCAGTCTGTCCCTGATGTTTTTCCTGGAGAGAAGTTGCTTTTTTGCTGCCCTTCTTGACACCAGGCCATCCTCCAAAAGTATTCGCCTCACTGTGCATGCAGATGCACTCACACCTGCCTGCTGCCATTCCTGAGCAAGCTCTGCACTGGTGGTTCCCCGATCCCGCAGCTGAATCAACTTTAGGAGACGGTCCTGGCGGTTGCTGGACTTTCTTTGGCGCCCTGACACCTTCTTCACAACAATTGAACCTCTCTCCTTGAAGTTCTTGATGATCCGAAAAATGATTGATTTAGGTGCAATCTTACTAGCAGCAATATCCTTGCCTGTGAAGCCCTTTTTGTGCAAAGCAATGATGACGGCACGTGTTTCCTTGCAGGTAACCATGGTTAACAGAGGAAGAACAATGATTACAAGCACCACCCTCCTTTTAAAGCTTCCTGTCTTTTATTCTAACTCAATCAGCATGACAGAGTGATCTCCAGCCTTGTCCTCGTCAACACTCTCACCTGTGTTAACGAGAGAATCACTGACATGATGGCAGCTGGTCCTTTTGTGGCAGGGCTGAAATGCAGTGGAAATGTTTTTTTGGGATTAAGTTCATTTTCATGGCAAAGAGGGGCTTTTCAATTAATTGCAATTCATCTGATCACTCTTCATGACATTCTGGAGTATATGCAAATTGCCAGCATCAAATCTGAGGCAGCAGACTTTGTGAAAATTAGTATTTGTGTCATTCTCAAAACTTTTGACCACGACTGTACAGCCTTACCTATGGATCTTAGGTCCATGAAGTAGGGGATCAGACAACTAAGTGAAACCCAAAGAACACAACTGTGAAGAGTTTACACAAATATTAAGGTCATAGCTCTTATTGCAGGACTTTGACACCACTGTGAAATGAAACCACTGTGAAATGAGCCACATTCGCTCACCAGTCAATAGGCTGAATAGGGAAGCGATTTCCCACAGTCAAAGTCCTGAAATAAGAGCTAAGACGCTAATATTTGGGTACACTCTTAACAGTTGTGTTCTGTGGGTGTCACTGAGTAGGCTGATACCAGAGATGTAGTGCTGCCATAGCGCGGTGGAGCAGCGCTCCCTCACTTTTTTTTTTTGATTCGAGAATACACACAGCTGGTAAAAATATTTCTGGAAAACAAAAATTCCATGAAAACGATAGATTGACAAACTAAATATGTAGACTATAGCTGCTTATAGGTAGATAAATGGTGGTTTCTTCCCTGTCCTCTCTCTCTGGCGGTGGCGTGAATGACGAATAACTGTAGGCGTGTGTGCAGAGGCCAGTCGGTCGGTTTGACCACTTTGAGCTGGCCAAATCTGACGTAACAAGGACAGCCACAGACAGAAAACTCTACCAGGGGTTGCTAAAACGGCTGTCCTCAAAACAGTTTGTTATGGAATTGGGGCTTATGTAGGCCTACGACACACTAGTCATAGGCCTACATCTGAGTGCATTGCTTACAGAAACATACCACCTCAATTGCGTATGCAGACAAATTGATCCACCGCGTGAACCTTATCATCACACCAACGAGATCTAGGATCCAAATTCTCAGCGTTTCTGCCTTGATGTTCATAAAACTCCACGCGACCTCTCTTGCGCAGTGGAACCCAGAACGATATGTGACCACCTGGTTACGGTGCTGTCCTTTCACCACCATGATTCGAAGGGCGGTCAAATTGCTTAAAATAACCCTCATCAAGATCTGTTGCCTACGCCTAATAGTCATACTCATCACTTATTATTACAAATAGAAGATTATCACTCCTCACAATGGTGCTCATTTAGTAAAGTTAGATCAAATCTGAATAAATGTCTCGCAAGATCACATACTGATTCATTAGTATTTTACATAAAATAACCAAATATAATAGTATAAAGGCTACTGTAGCACAGTAGTCATATAATACAGTATGTCACACCAAAAACACCTTCTCAGTTATTTATTATCTGAAGCTTAATTGTCACATTTATTTCCTTATGCGGTCAAAATGTAACAGTGCATGCAACTAGGCAGGATATATGCTTTGATTCAAACAAAATAGGCCTACAAGAAAGACTTACAGTGTTATTACCATCTGCTTTAATTCTCTCACGAAACAGTAATTCAAGAAGATCTAAATGCATATTCCCATGAAACTGATTGAGATCAAATGATTGGCAAGTAGTTTGGACATTTCACCGGTAAAACGTGAAGAATAATCATTCACAATTGACAGTGATGATGGCCTATTTTGAAATCAGGTATGCCTAACTTGGTGTTTCAGGGTATTAAAAATAGAAAAACATTTTCTGACAATATGTGTGGGCATAGGAAGACGTTGTAATTGGAAGATGCATTTTATTCATGGGCCTATTCTACAATTATATTCAATAGGCTACACCTGTCGGTACAAACTTTGATTGAGAAATGATGACATCATAGAAAAAATATGTTGCGCTCTCTCACCTAAAAAAAACACCCCTACACCACTGGTTTCATTTTATGGACCCAATATCCCTAGGTAAGACAACAAATAGCACTACACCACTGACTGATACCCCATTTCATCGACACGAGATCCCTAGGTAAGACTGTACATTGCAATATGAATGTTCAATACACATAGTAGGTTGACTGGTGAGCTAATGTGGCTCATTTCATAGTGGTGTCAAAGTCCTGCAATAATGAATAGTGAAGCGATTTCCCACAGTCAAAGTCCTGAAATAAGACCTAAGACGCTAATATTTGTGTAAACTCTTCACAGTTGTGTTCTGTGGGTGTCACTGAATAGGCTGATAACCCCATTTCATTGATCCACAATCCATAGGTAAGGCTGTAAGTATGCACCCAATGTAATTATGAAGTCTAATACATTCACACTGCGATTTCAACTTATTTGTGCTTTTTTTGTCAAATTAACTCATTATTGTCTATTGTTGAATTTATATAACAATATTCCAAACATGTGAAGCATTAACTAGTCCAAATATGGCATGATTCCACTATTTGTATCTATTTGCAACAGTTTCATTTCGGAGACGAACTGCAAATTCCACTATTTTGGCTAAACGTTATTGTGGCTATCTTCAAGCGCTGCTGAAATTGACGAATCTCCAGATTATTTGCTTTTCCGTGTGGAGGCATGCATCGAAAACTTGGGTCAGCTAGTTGCTACAAGGGACACATACCTGTAATTGAACTAATTTATTTGCTAGCTATTCATCTGATTGATAAAGTTGATCAAAATGCCATTACTAGCCAGCTATCTTGAAACTGCTGGGGTAAAGCTAACTAATGTTAGCTTACTCCCACCATCAGAGTTCACCTTTGCTACTGTAGCTATGTTTCTAGAAAATAACAACTAGCTATATAATTGGTAGCTATATTTTAAAGACTAGCTAGTTACTGACTATTCAACAGTTTTTGTCAAACTACTTTGTTCCGCTGCCTATTTATTGACGTATTGGTGACTGAAAGTTGGCAAGAGAAATGCTCCTAGTAATTTCACTGCAAATAGGATGTGTTGCTTTCATATAATTTGGCTGATTATGCTTGTGCACATTTACATGAGAATTTCATTACCTAGTTAGCTAAGTTACTGACTGACTAAGCTAATTATTATTCATGTTTATAAGAGTAGGAGTACTGATTTTAGGATCAGTTTTGCCTTCACACTGAGTACAATTACATTGACAAGGGGGAGGTTATCCTAGATCACTATCCTTCCTCAGAGACGCTTTGTGAATATGGGCCCTGGAAGAAAGCTGTTGCCCAATACTTTGCACAGCAGTCGCTTCACCACTGGACCCTAGAGCAGGGGTAGGCAACCCTGTTCCTGGAGTGCCGCAGGTACTGCAGGATTTTGTTCCAACTAGGCCCTAAACCAGGGGTGCGTTCAGTTCGCTTGAACGTTTTCTACGTTGCGGAATGGTTTGTACTGAACGACACGTTTTCCCAAAACATTATTGAACAGACTTTGAGATACTTTTGCTCCATTCAGTGTGTGTGCCGGGGTGTGGCTTGAAGCAACAAGTGACATTTTTAAAGAGCAGCGGTGCATTTTGAACACAAAACCCAACCCTTCCCCGTTTTTCAACTGGTCGTTTAGTACAGGACTGCCTCTGTTCAATTGAGTGTTCTATCACATTTTTATGTACTGAACACAGCCCTGACCAACTGAGCTAATTGATTAGTTCAGTGATTTCCTAAATTCAACACACCTAGTCTTCCAGGTCAGTTAAATCAAAAACATGATGTGCCTGCGGCACTCCAGGACCAGGGTTGCCAATGCTTATGAACTGAATACTATATGTGAATTTCCATATATCAATGACACTAACAAAAGGGTTGAATTGTTCAACATATGCAGTAAATGTTAACATGGCTTTGGTGATGAAAGGTACATAATGTATTTGGTATCAGGCCACTGCATGCTGTGACATGGGCCTGGATGGTGACACATCTTCAAGCTGCCTGACTGAAGACTGTGGCCTTCAGTGGTACCGAAAACAAGGGCCTTACCTGGGAGTACAGCAACACTCTCTCTCTGTCTCAGCCATTCTGTCAACATGAATTGTATGTAACCACACAAATTCATACTAACTGCTAAGGATGCAATCACTGACATATTCACTTTGTCTACTTTCAATCTTATCTGGGATATATATTTTAGTTGACACCTTTGTGATGTGTCTGATATACATGAATAAAAATGTATTCACCCTGGACATAAGACTTGCATTTATTTTAGACCTTTTGAATCATAAGCTCTAAGTGTTGTCTTTGTGTTTAAGTTACCACAGAAGTTAGTAAAAGTTAGTGTGAAGACCAATGTGACATACATGCTATGAAAAAGTTATTGTTTTGTAATCTAATAACAAAAAATAAAAAGTTGAGGACTGCAGATGTGGCCAGGGCAATAAATTGCAATGTCCGTACTGTGAGACGCCTAAGACAGCGCTACAGGGAGAAAAGACGGACAGCTGATCATCCTCGCAGTGCCAGACCACGTGTAACAACACCTGCACAGGATCGGTACATCCGAACATCACACCTGCAGGACAGGTACAGGATGGCAACAACAACTGCCCAAGTTACACCAGGAACGCACAATCCCTCCATCAGTGCTCAGACTGTCCGAAATAGGCTGAGAGAGACTGGATTGAGGGCTTGTAGGCCTGTTGTAAGGCAAGTCCTCATCAGACATCACCGGCAACAACGTCGCCTATGGGCACAAACCCACCGTCGCTGGACCAGACAGGACTGGCAAAAAGTACTCTTCACTGACGAGTCGCGATTTTGTCTCACCAGGGGTGATGGTCGGATTCGCGTTACACCGAGGCCTGTACTCTGGAGTGGGATCGATTTGTAGGTGGAGGGTCCGTCATGGTCTGGGGTGGTGTGTCACAGCATCATCAGACTGAGCTTGTTGTCATTGCAGGCAATCACAACACTATGCGTTACAGGGAAGACATCCTCCTCCCTCGTGGTACCCTTCCTGCAGGCTCATCCTGACATGACCCTCCAGCATGACAATGCCACCAGCCATACTGCTCGTTCTGTGCGTGATTTCCTGCAAGACAGGAATGACAGTGTTCTGCCATGGCCAGCAAAGAGCCCGGATCTCAATCCCATTGAGCACGTCTGGGACCTGTTGGATCGGAGGGTGAGGGCTAGGGCCATTCCCCCCAGAAATGTCTGGGAACATGCAGGTCCCTTGATGGAATAGTGGGGTAACCTCTCACAGCAAGAACTGGCAAATCTGGTGCAGTCAATGAGGAGGAGATGCACTGCAGTACTTAATGCAGCTGCTGGCCACACCAGATACTGACTGTTCCTTTTGATTTTGACCCGCCCTTTGTTCAGGGACACATTATTACATTTCTGTTAGTCACATGTCTGTGGAACTTCAGTTTATGTCTCAGTTGTTGAATCTTGTTATGTTCATACAAATATTTACACATGTTAAGTTTGCTGAAAATAAACGCAGTTGACAGTGAGAGGACGTTTCTTTTTTTGCTGAGTTTACAACATTTTATTGCATTTGGTCATTCCCAAAATGTAGCCTTTGAAAACCTTGATAGTTGCATCCTTCTTCAGGGAACTGTCTGCAGATAACCTGCCACCCTGTTGTCAGCTTTTGTATGTGCTGCTCTAAAGTTCTGTAGCCCAGCAGACTCACCTGGGAATAGAGGGATGGACATGTTAGTTTTGATAAAAGTCTGAGAGAGGAGAGAGCATAAGTTTTGGCAAAAAATCCAATCCGACCAGTGGCCCATGAAAATATACTATGTTGTCACACAGGCAGATTGCCATAGCGAAGGAGGCTTACATAGTACATAGTGCATACTATTATAATATACTGTTATGAGTGTAGCTTACTTCTCTGTGCTCTGGAGAGATCTCAGGTAGTCGGTTATAAGGCTCTGGAGGACCATTCTATCTCTTCAGCACCTGGAGAGAGACGGAGAGAGGTAGTGAGTGTGCTAGTTTCCGTCCTCCTCTGGGTACATTGACTTCAATACAAAACCTAGGAGGCTTGTGGTTCTCACCCCCTTCTATAGACTTACACAGTAATTATGACAACTTCGGGAGGATGTCCTCCAACCTATCAGAGCTCCACCCAATCAAAGGATCAGATAATTAATCTAGTTCTGAAAGCATAAGCTACAGCTAGCTAGTACTGCAGGGCATAAAATGTGGTGAGTAGTTGACTCAAAGAAAGAGAAAGACAATAGTTGAACAGTGTTGAACAAATTATTTTTTTCAAAAATGAAGGAGAAGGAATAGAGAGAGAGAGCTAGCTATATTTTGTTGTATTTTTTTCCACTTAGCTAGCGAATGCAGCTAGTTAGTTTAGCCTACTCAAACACCCGGCTCAAACATAGAGGGATGCTATGTTAGCTAGCTGGCTATGGCTATCCAACACTTGAACTCTTCCAAGTCAAGGTAAGATTTTGGTTTTATTCATTTATTGCCACCGGGGCCCACCGGTGTAACTGCTAAACTGCTTGTTGCTGACTGTACTCTGTACTGCATGATTGTAGCGGTTTTACTAACGCGTTAGTTCTAGTAGCTATATTGACTATGACGTTAATATGGTGACAACGATGTAGGCTGTGTGTAGCGGTTATGCTTGGAAAGGTTTTTTCGTCTGGTCACAGACAGCTGATGTGTTGTGCACTAAAGTCCACAAGCAAAGGGAAAAGGTGAGGAGGAGAGCGCGTAGATGCAAGAAGGAATTATACAATGATCAAAGGGATCATGCTGTTTGTATGTGGCTGCTATTAAAGTGAACTGTGCGTGTGATCAATGGTGTATTCATTCTGCCGATTCTGTTGAAAAACATTTCTTAAACGGAAGCAAACAGAATGAAATGGGGATAAACATACCTGAATTTGTCCAATAGAAACTCTCATTTGCAACTGTTGGACAAATGATTACACCCTAGATCAGCTAGATGCAGGCAAGAGTGTGCAAGGCGATATTGAATGTGTCAATGTCTGTCACCTTGATTACTCAAATTTCTCTTGACCTGTGCACCTACGTTGTAAACTTTCATTCATAGGCTAGGTTGTAGCCTAAACATATCAATGTTACATTGAGCTGGGTGAATGGAATACGAATGGCAGTCATCCAATATACTGTAATAGAAATAAGGCCATGCTCATAAAAATTTTTTTTGTCTTGCATCTTAAACGGCAACGACCGCCACTGCAGTATTTAGCATTCATGTATCAGCTTGCCTACTTCACATTCATGTATGCAAATGACAACAATAGAGCTGATTTAAAAGTATGCATGCCATTTTTTGATAACAGCTATGACAAATTACATGGCATACATGTGCATTTATAGATAGCTAAGCTATTATTTATGTTATGGCACCACGTCACATCTCACTAACAATTGTTAAGGCGAAAAGCAAAATCCACTATTATGGCTAATCCATAGTGGCCAGCTTCACATAGGTGACTTATTCCATAATGACATCATTCTCCTCCTAATTTGACTGTAGTTAGACCTAATTTTGCAACCATGCTGCCTTAAAGATGGATGATGTCGAGAATTAGCCAATGACAACCCTATTAATTAAGTATCCACTCTATTGCTTAATACGTGATCTACATTAGCTAACATGGGCTAGCCAACATGCATTGCTTCTGACACATGCCATGGTCCTGCTTCCTTTCCATCTGACAGATATTTTGCTATCGTAGCTAGCAAGATAATTGCACTTTAGTTTATTATCTAGCTAGCTAAGTGTAAAACTGAGTCTGGCTGTAAAACACAGCTAGCTACCAACTCGACTTTATCAGTTGTAGCAAAGCTAGCTAGCTTGATACTCACTCAGTAACGTTAGTTGACCATGATTTTCTGGCCAATCCCGTTCGAGTCGTTCTTGCCTACTCCCGTCTCTTGGTCTTCTTCTAGGTTCAAAACCATATGGCTGTAGTCCGGTGCCTTATTGTCAAAAGCAACCCATTCATCGTAATACCGCCACCTGGTGCAGCCAGGCTCAGTGTTCCAAAATTGTTCACCTGTTTCTACGTCAAACAAGGACAACGTTCCATTTATTATTTTTGTGTGGTTTTATAGTGCGCGTGCGGCACAGCAGCATATCATTGATTTTATCTCTAATTTCCACACAAAAAGTGACATATCATATTGAAACATACACTATATACAAAAAAGTATGTGGACACCCCTTCAAATTAGTGGATTCGGCTATTTCAGCCATATCCGTTGCTGACGGGAGTATAAAATCGAGCACACAGCCATGCAATCTCCATAGACAAACATTGTCAGTAGAATGGCGAGGTCAGTGAGGAGCTCAGTGACTTTCAACGTGACACCGTCATAGGATGCCACCTTTGCAACAAGTCGGTTCATCAAATGTCTGCCCTGCTAGAGCTGCCCCGGTCAACTGTAAATGTAAACGTCTAATAGCAACAACGGCTCAGCCGCGAAGTGGTAGGCCACACAAGCTCACAGAACGGGACCGCCGAGCGCTGAAGAACGTAGTGCGTAAAAATCGTCTGTCCTCGGTTGCAACACTCACTACCGAATTCCAAACTGCCTCTGGAAGCAACATCGGCACACAAACTGTTCGCCGGGAGCTTCGTGAAATGGGTTTCCATGACCAAGCAGCTGCACACTAGCCTAAGATCCCCAATGCTCTTGTGGCTGAATGGAAGAAAGTCCCCGCAGCAATGTTCCAACATCTAGTGGAAAGCCTTCCCAGAAGAGTGGAGGCTTTTATAGCAGCAAAGGGGGGACCGACCAACTCCATATTAACGCCCATGACTTTGGAATGAGATGGTCAACGAGCAGGTGTCCACATACTTTTGGTCATGTAGAGTAGCTATATGCACTACACATTATTGCTTGGGGGGTGCTAATGTGAAACATGGCCTTTGTTGAACACCGTTCTGTCATACTGAACGCCGCCCAGGCAAATTCAATCGAGCAACGTGCTGTGGCATTGATCAACCAATGTGTCCCCTGTAGCTCAGTTGGTAGAGCATGGTGCTTGTAACGCCAGGGTTGTGGGTTCGTTTCCCACGGGGGCCCAGTATGAAAATGTATGCACTCACTAACTGTAAGTCGCTCAGGATAAGAGCGTCTGCTAAATGACTAAAATGTAAATGTGTGTTAGATACCACCCACATACGTTTTTGCTTGACACCTCCTCATTATCATATTGGAGGAATAAATAAATAAATGAGGAAATAATATAAATTCATAAAATGAAAGAAAGTAGGATTAATTATTTAAATAATTATTTATCCATTTATGTGTGCATTCGTCCATCAAATTATTTATTTACCTATTTATGTGTGCATTTATTAATTTATTCATATTTCTAATTATGGCAGATTTGGTCCTCCATAGAGAGGTAACACTACAGTCCCCACACAAAGCACATATCTTTCTGTAGGCTAAACTGTATTTACTGTAGGTTTAAGTCAGAAAAATAAGTATCTTGAATATATCTTAGAAAATTGAATTTGCTTAAACATAAGCAGCCTACTGAGTTTTATGTATACAAATGAAAACACGTATGGCCCTTAGAGGCCCATGCACAGAACACAATTAAAGTCTGTGTATAACATTTATCAGCTACAGGCCTATTAATAAAGTAATTGCTGTATAACGATTGTATTGCAATATAATATGATATCCATTTTGATCCATTTACAGACTGTGTGCATTGCCCAATTAGAGGAACAGTGACACGTTCACATATGTGAGCAGCTGTAAAAATAGCAATGCACAAGGGAGGAGACCACCGGTGTCTTTTTATATAGACAGTCATATCACCTCTGCCAGGTGAAGAGAGTTGTTTGGAAGATACCAGGAATAATCATGGATGTGTGAATCATTGTGTGAACTATTGTGTGTGTGTGTGTGTGCGTGCATATCTGAAGGCCTGGGTGTTTGTTTGAAAGAAAGAGTGCGGGCGGGAGGGAGAGAGGGAGAGCATTTAAAGTTGTCATGTGAGGAGAGGCAGACTGAACACCCTGACCTGTTTCCAGACCACAAGTGGAGCAAATAGCAAAAAGCCAAGCGGTCGGAGCATGAGAGGAGGGTGAATCCAAAATATTGCTTTGTCATTCTCCTTCTCTGTCTCTCTCCTCTCTTGAACAAAAAAATACTCAATAATGCAGAGCTCACTTTAAACCGAACCCACAGTTCCCCTTCTTCTCTCTCTAGTACACTACACTGTTTTGCTATCTTTAGATCATACACATTGAATACACAGAGAATCCATAAGATACTGTACAATGTGAATCCACATAAAAAACTCCCATATTGGATACAGTTGTGAACATACATATTATTTATCTCTAAGTGAGGGTGTAAATACAGTATGATATGAACACCATATCCGGTTACTGCACTGAGCTAGCTGATTGAATAGAATCATTTCCTTAAAGCAGCCCCCTCTGCTATTGCACTCTTGTATGTGTGTACTGTATTACATGGTCAAAAGCAATTAAACATGAAAGCTCAAGTTTTACACAGAAGATCTAGATAACATCAGTCTGAATCAGACACAGAGGAATCAGAAACACGTCTCTCATCTTTTAAATGCTTGCTGGCTTTGCAGCCACCCTGTCTGTCTGTCTCTCTCTCTCTATCCTTCTCTCTCTCCCTGTTACTCTCACTCTCTCTGTCCCTCTCTCTTTTCTTCTATCTCTCCATCTCCTCTTCCCATTCAGCCGCTTGGCATTTAGAATGTAGCTCCTCCTCAGTCATTACCAGATTAGTCATCAGCCAGAGGCGAAATGACAGCCACACACACACACACACACACACACACACACACACACACACACACACACACAGTCTCTCCCTGTCCCAGACGAGGAGCGGGCGATGCCACATGTCCACCGGGCAGAGTCTCAGCTCGTCAGTCCTGCCCGTCCCCACACCATCCCCATGCCACCTGTCCAACTGTTGGACTTGTTGTCTCTCCACAGGGGAAGTGGGCCAAGAACACAGCGCTCTCTCCAAATGTCCTCCCTCAAACCGACTCCTCCTCTCTTCTCCTCTGTTTCTCTCCCACTAATATCTGTCTTTCTTTCTCTCCTCTCCTCTACCATAGGTATACCTACGTGAAGCAGAACCCTATTTCACCCAGGCAGACACTCTCTTCAGTGATTAGCAAAAAAACAGACAGAGACAGACAGACAGAGGTGGGCTAGCAGTATCTGATTAATCTGTTGTTGATATACCTGGTATACAGTTGATGAATATTGCATCAATGGCTGTCCTGGCTTTTCAATGGGTTTCATGCAATCTCTTTAATACAGATCTTTGATCAATATGATCAGATACAGTGGGGGAAAAAAGTATTTAGTCAGCCACCAATTGTGCAAGTTCTCCCACTTAAAAAGATGAGAGAGGCCTGTAATTTTCATCATAGGTACACGTCAACCATGACAGACAAATTGAGGAAAAAAAATCCCGAAAATCACATTGTAGGATTTTTAATGAATTTATTTGCAAATTATGGTGGAAAATAAGTATTTGGTCACCTACAAACAAGCAAGATTTCTGGCTCTCACAGACCTGTAACTTCTTCTTTAAGAGGCTCCTCTGTCCTCCACTCGTTACCTGTATTAATGGCACCTGTTTGAACTTGTTATCAGTATAAAAGACACCTGTCCACAACCTCAAACAGTCACACTCCAAACTCCACTATGGCCAAGACCAAAGAGCTGTCAAAGGACACCAGAAACAAAATTGTAGACCTGCACCAGGCTGGGAAGACTGAATCTGCAATAGGTAAGCAGCTTGGTTTGAAGAAATCAACTGTGGGAGCAATTATTAGGAAATGGAAGACATACAAGACCACTGATAATCTCCCTCGATCTGGGGCTCCACGCAAGATCTCACCCGTGGGGTCAAAATGATCACAAGAACGGTGAGCAAAAATCCCAGAACCACACGGGGGGACCTAGTGAATGACCTGCAGAGAGCTGGGACCAAAGTAACAAAGCCTACCATCAGTAACACACTGCGCCGCCAGGGACTCAAATCCTGCAGTAAAAACTCAACTCGTCGTGTTTGGAGGACAAAGAATGCTGAGTTGCATCCAAAGAACACCATACCTACTGTGAAGCATGGGGGTGGAAACATCATGCTTTGGGGCTGTTTTTCTGCAAAGGGACCAGGACGACTGATCCGTGTAAAGGAAAGAATGAATGGGGCCATGTATCGTGAGATTTTGAGTGAAAACCTTCCATCAGCAAGGGCATTGAAGATGAAACGTGGCTGAGTCTTTCAGCATGACAATGAGCCCAAACACACCACCCGGGCAACGAAGGAGTGGCTTCGTAAGAAGCATTTCAAGGTCCTGGAGTGGCCTAGCTAGTCTCCAGATCTCAACCCCATAGAACATCTTTGGAGGGAGTTGAAAGTCTGTGTTGCCCAGCGACAGCCCCAAAACATCACTGCTCTAGAGGAGATCTGCATGGAGGAATGGGCCAAAATACCAGCAACAGTGTGTGAAAACCTTGTAAAGACTTACAGAAAACGTTTGACCTGTGTCATTGCCAACAAAGGGTATATAACAAAGTATTGAGAAACTTTTGTTATTGACCAAATACTTATTTTCCACCATAATTTGCAAATAAATTCATTAAAAATCCTACAATGTGATTTTCTTGATTTTTTTCTTCTCATTTTGTCTGTCATAGTTGACGTGTACCTATGATGAAAATTACAGGCCTCTCTCATCTTTTTAAGTGGGAGAACTTGCACAATAGGTGGCTGACTAAATACTTTTTTCCCCCACTGTACTTTAGGTTTCCTTTATGTGTCACAAACTATGACAGAAAACTATCCAATTTCAGGGAGAAACATAACATTCCTTTATGGTTCCAGGATCGTGTGCTGCTGATTACAATCTCAATAAAAATCAAGAAAATACTCTGTGCTACAATCTCCATGCGTTCCGTAGATGGATGTAAAACTGGGTGCTGACTGGGAGAGAAGTATCTAAAAAAAAATATATGTCAGTGAAAATAAACTTTGTGTGTTTTGTGCATTTACCAGACGATTTAACAGGTTGCTTCTGGTGTCAGTTTAGAAATTGAGATTGGCACCTGGATAGAGACATACAGTGAGGGAAAAAAGTATTTGATCCCCTGCTGATTTTGTACATTTGCCCACTGACAAAGAAATGATCATTCTATAATTTTAATGGTAGGTTTATTTGAACAGTGAGAGACAGAATAACAACAAAAAATCCAGAAAAATGCATGTCAAAAATGTTATCAATTGATTTGCATTTTAATGAGGGAAATAAGTATTTGACCCCCCTCTCAATCAGAATTTCTGGCTCCCAGGTGTCTTTTATACAGGTAACGAGCTGAGATTAGGAGCACACTCTTAAAGGGAGTGCTCCTAATCTCCGTTTGTTACCTGTATAAAAGACACCTGTCCACAGAAGCAATCAATCAATCAGATTCCAAACTCTCCACCATGGCCAAAACCAAAGAGCTCTCCAAGGATGTCAGGGACAAGATTGTAGATCTACACAAGGCTGGAATGGGCTACAAGACCATCACCAAGCAGTTGGTGTGATTATTTGCAAATGGAGGAAACACAAAAGACCTGTCAATCTCCCTCGGCCTGGGGCTCCATGCAAGATCTCACCTCGTGGAGTTGCAATGGTCATGAGAACGGTGAGGAATCAGCCCAGAACTACACAGGAGGATCTTGTCAATGATCTCAAGGCAGCTGGGACCATAGTCACCAAGAAAACAATTGGTAACACACTATGCGTGAAGGACTGAAATCCTGCAGCGCCCGCAAGGTCCCCTTGCTCAAGAAAGCACATATACAGGCCCGTCTGAAGTTTGCCAATGAACATCTACATGATTCATAGGAGAACTGGGTGAAAGTGTTGTGGTCAGATGAGACCAAAATCGAGCTCTTTGGCATCAACTCAACTCGCCGTGTTTGGAGGAGGAGGAATGCTGCCTATGACCCCAAGAACACCATCCCCACTGTCAACATGGAGGTGGAAACATTATGCTTTGGATGTGTTTTTCTGCTAAGGGTACAGGACAACTTCACTGCATCAAAGGGACGATGGACGGGGCCATGTACCGTCAAATCTTGGGTGAGAACCTCCTTCCCTCAGCCAGGGCATTGAAAATGGGTCGTGGATCGGTATTCCAGCATGACAATGACCCAAAACACACGACCAAGGCAACAAAGGAGTGGCTCAAGCAGAAGCACATTAAGGTCCTGGAGTGGCCTAGCCAGAATCCAGACCTTAATCCCATAGAAAATCTATGGAGGGAGCTGAAGGTTCGAGTTGCCAAACGTCAGGCTCGAAACCTTAATGACTTGGAGAAGATCTGCAAAGAGGAGTGGGACAAAATCCCTCCTGAGATGTGAGCAAACCTGGTGGCCAACTACAAGAAACGTCTGACCTCTGTGATTGCCAACAAGGGTTTTGCCACCAAGTACTAAGTAATGTTTTGCAGAGGGGTAAAATACTTATTTCCCTCATTAAAATGCAAATCAATTTATAACATTTTTGACATGCGTTTTTCTGGTCTCTCAATGTTCAAATAAACCTACCATTAAAATTATAGACTGATCATGTCTTTGTCAGTGGGCAAACATACAAAATCAGCAGGGGATCAAATACTTTTTTCCCTCACTGTACATGAGAAACTCCTTCTGAGAAAACCTTTGTATTTCTGACCGACTGGTTGTTTGAGCTGCCTGTCACAGTCCCTCAAGCTGACACTAAAAACATCCCCCGCAATAGGGTAGGCTCACACACGCATGCACACACAGGCAGGAATAAACAAGGAAACAGAATACCAAGCAAAAAGCTATGACCAAAATCTTGTATGTACATTTTACCCTCGGCTAAATCTGTGTTTATGCTATCTGTCATCAAGTGATCATCAGTGATTATAGCAGAGTTGCATGCAGGTCCCATTGGTGTTCGGGCGTGATAGAGGCAGAGCTAGGCTATGTCTAAAATAGCAAACTATTCCCTACCTAGTACCTTTGACTAGGGCCCAAATGGCTCTGGTTAAAAGTAATGTACTATAGGGAATAGGGTGCCATTTGGGACACAGCTCTGGTGTAATCTCAGACAGCTTTTCTCAACACCATCCTAATGAAACAGAGAAGCCATGCTTGAGAGAGAGCGAGGGCCTGAAGCATAGTGCAAACCAGCTGATGGCAGCCACTATTAGAAGGTGGTGAGTAAAACCACTTTTGTTTTGGTTCCATCTGTCACATTAGTAACAGTGAATGGCCCATATGAACATAGAGAGAGCACAATATTTCACAAAGGCAGAGGAAAAGCAACATGATTCAGCCATGCGTGACAAAGTGCTCTAAAAGCCAAACTCAAGAGATTAAAACCGAACTGTCATTATATCAGAGACAGATTTTTAAAACAACCAGGAGCCTAGGCTACTGTATTATAAATGATGACATTTCCATAATATTAGACTCACCCATAACACAACCGTGAAATGTAAAGGGGTAAATATAAAATGAAAATGTCAGTCAAAATGTGTCTTCAAACCTTTGCTAATGTACATTTTAGATGCTCCAAACTTTTGTCTGAAATGTATATCCTGTCATTAGCTAATTAAGGGTATGTGACTGCTGAACACTGATTCAGTATCTGTGATAACACGGAACAGTGATAACAAACACTTCAAGTACCATCGGAAGAGTGTTACAGTTCACATAACTGTCATGGGCCTCTCACTCCACCGGGTTACCACCTTAATTTTCTTCCACTCTGCTCACCACTCTCTCTACTCAGCCTAACTAGCTCCACCTGTCCCTGCTCTGCTCTGCTCTAATTACTCTGCCAGCTGCGCTGCATTACCCACTACCTCTCCCAGTATTTAAGGCCCTGTCTTTCAGCTCTCCGGTGTCAGATCGTCTGCAAAGCTCACACCCGGAACCTGTTTGCTCGCGCTTCTGGCTCACCCTGGTTTTGTGACCCCGGACCTGCCTGTTTTTTGGATACTCTTCTGCCTCAGGAGATCCAGACCTGCTTCTGCCATTACGACTCCTGACTACTCTTCAATCCCGGTAACTCTGACCAGCCTTCTGCCTTGCTACTACGTATTTTGGATTTCCCTTGAACTGTACTGCTGCCTGGTTTCATTCCGCCCTGTTGTGTCTGTGTCTCCCCCCCCCCCAGGACTTCTGGACCACCCACCACCGGCTTCATAGGACGCATCGCTGCCACTGGGGGGGGCACAGACCCAGCGCATTGGACGGGATCCCTGTTACCCCTGGAGCCTTCATTCACTCCCTACTTCCCTTTTCCCTTAAGTTTAATAAACTTTCTGGTGTGACGCAATTGTGGTCCTCTGGTCGTCTGTCTGAACCGTGACAGTACGATCTGACCATTATGGACTCAGCGCACACTTTCCCCGACATGGAAACCGATGAGCATGAGCAGCAGTTCCAGCAGCAGCAACAACAACTCGCCATGATCATTCAACTCCTCACCAACCTTACCCCAGCCAGTCTGCCCACCAGCCCAGCCCCCGAGTTACCTGCCCCGGTCATTGCAGCCGCTGCTCCGGAACCCAAGATTGGAAACCCCGAGCGGTTCAACGGTGATTCAACCCAGGTCCGGCCATTCCTGACTAGCTGCCGACTTCAGTTCTCCTTGCAGCCAAGGACCTTCGCCACGGAGGGGGCTAAAGTTGGGTATGCCATCACTCACCTGACGGGCCGAGCTCGACTCTGGGGAACAGCAGAGTTCGAACGTCAAACCCCCGCATGTGCAACCTTCGACCTGTTTGCTGAGGAGATGCTGAAGGTGTTTGACCTGGATTCACCCACCGCAGAGGCGTCTCGTGAACTGTTCAGTATTCGACAAGGCAGACGTACAGTCGCAGACCATTCCATCGACTTCCGAACCCTGGCTAGACGAAGTTCTTGGAACACACCATCGTTGGTGGACGCGTTCTTCCATAGTTTGGCTGACTATATCAAGGACGAGTTGGTCTCCCATGAACTGCCTTCCACTCTTGATGAAGCCATCGCACTGACTGTCAGGATCGACAGAAGGATACAGACCCGTCGTCGTGAGAGGGGGCGCCAAGGTCCACCTACTACCGGCATTCGGAGAGATCCGACTGGGCTCCTGTCATCTACTGCCACTCACCCAGGTCAGCTTGATCAGTCTGAGCCTATGGAGATTGGGCGAGCCTCCCTCACTCCTGCAGAGCGCCAGCGCCGCTTCACCTCAAACCTCTGCCTCTATTGTGGAGGTGATGGACATCGGGTGGTAACCTGCCCTTTAAAGGGCCGAAGCTCACCGGGCATAGGGGGAGTCCGGTTGAGTTCAATGACCATCCAGTCCTCCGACCGCAAACCCCTGCTGCAAGTTCACCTCCGCCTCTCTGACTCAACTCACACCCTGGCTGCTCTGGTGGATTCTGGCGCCGAAGCCAACATAATGGACATCAAGCTGGCACGCCAACTGGGACTGGAGAACCTCCGTTTGACACCTCCTATTCCTGCCCGGGCACTGGACGGACACTTACTCGGATCGGTCACTCATGTCACGGCCCCGGTCTCGATGGGTCTGTCCGGAAACCATCAAGAAACTATCCAGTTTCACCTGCTCCCCTCTCCAGGCCAACCCCTCATCCTGGGTTACCCATGGCTCCGCCGGCACAACCCTCAGCTCGACTGGGTGACCGGGGTGATCAGGGAGTGGGGAGAGGACTGCCACCGAACCTGCCTGCTTGCTGCCGCACTACCCCCTCGGCCAGTACCTACTAACTCCGCTCCTGACCTCTCCAATGTCCCAGAATGCTACCATGGTCTCAGAGAGGTGTTTAACAAAGCAAGAGCCACATCTCTGCCCCCTCACCGACCGTACGACTGTGCCATCGACCTCCTCCCTGGAACAGCTCCTCCAAAGGGTCGTCTTTATTCGTTGTCTGCTCCTGAAAGAAGGTCCATGGAGGACTACATCAATGGCTCTCTGTCCGCAGGATTAATCCGTTCATCTTCATCTCCTGCTGGTGCTGGCTTCTTCTTTGTGGGGAAGAAGGACGGATCTCTTCGCCCCTGCATCGACTACAGGGGACTCAACGACATCACAGTGAAAAACCGTTACCCTCTGCCTCTGCTCACCTCTGCTTTTGAGTTGCTCCAGGGAGCCACTGTTTTTACCAAGTTGGATCTCAGAAACGCTTACCACCTAGTGCGGATCCGGGAGGGAGATGAATGGAAAACCGCATTCAATACACCAACAGGCCACTACGAGTATCTGGTTATGCCTTTTGGCCTCACCAATGCTCCTGCTGTGTTCCAGGCTCTAGTGAATGATGTACTGCGGGACATGTTAAACAAGTTTGTCTTCGTTTACCTGGATGACATCTTAATCTACTCCAGAGACCTGTCGGAACACACCCGCCATGTCCAGCAAGTCCTTCATCGTCTTCTGGAGAATTCCCTCTACGCCAAGGCAGAGAAATGTGAGTTTCACGTCAAGACAGTGGCCTTCCTGGGGTACATAGTGGCAGAGGGAAGTATCCAAATGGATCCTGCCAAAGTATCAGCAGTCACTTCATGGCCAGTTCCGGAGAACAGAAAGAAGCTGCAACAGTTTCTGGGGTTTGCTAACTTCTATAGGAAGTTTATCCGGAACTACAGTACCGTTGCTGCCCCTCTCACTGCTCTAACCAGCACCAAGCAACCCTTCACCTGGACCCCAGCAGCCGACAAAGCCTTCAGTACCCTCAAGGTGAGGTTCACCTCCGCTCCCATCCTCCAGATGCCTGATGTGGACCGGCAATTCATTGTGGAGGTGGACGCCTCGGATGTGGGAGTTGGTGCTGTGATTTCTCAGTGGGCTGCGGAGGATAGGAAGCTCCATCCCTGTGCCTTTTTCTCACGTCGGTTGTCCCCCTCTGAGTGCAATTACGACATAGGGAACCGTGAGCTGCTGGCTGTGAAGCTTGCCTTGGAGGAGTGGCGTCACTGGCTGGAGGGGTCCACCATTCCATTTCTCGTTTGGACCGATCATAAGAACTTGGAGTACATCCGCACGGCCAAACGGTTGAACTCCAGGCAGTCCCGCTGGGCCCTGTTCTTCACCAGGTTTAATTTCACTCTGTCATACCGGCCTGGATCACGCAACACCAAGCCAGACGCCCTCTCCCGTCAATTCCAGAAGGATGACACCCCCTCCAAGGACCCTGTGTCGATTCTGCCAAGTCCCTGCATCGTTGCAGCTCTGACCTGGGCTGTTGAGGAACAGGTGCTGGAGGCTCTCCGTAACCAGCCAGGTCCCAGCACTTGCCCAGCTGACCGCCTTTTTGTCCCCGAAGACCTGAGGTCCCAGGTCGTTCAGTGGGGACATGACTCCCGCCTAGCTTGTCACCCTGGCTCCACCCGCACTTACAACCTGCTCGCCCAGAGGTTCTGGTGGCCCTCTCTGAGGAAGGATGTACGGGAATTCGTCCAAGCCTGCCCCATCTGCAACCAACACAAGTCGTCCTGCCAGCCCCCAGCCGGATTGCTGCAGCCCCTGCCTGTGCCCAGACGTCCCTGGTCTCACATCGCCCTTGACTTTGTCACGGGGCTGCCCCCTTCAAGTGGCATGACCGTCATTCTCACCATCGTTGACCGTTTCAGCAAGATGGCACACTTCATTCCCCTCCCCAAGCTCCCAACCGCCAAGGAGACCGCCCAGGTGGTCCTGGAACACGTCTTCCGGATCCACGGGCTGCCAAAGGATGTAGTTTCTGACCGTGGTCCACAATTCTCCTCCGCTTTTTGGAAGGAGTTCTGTCACCTGCTGGGAGCCACAGTCAGTCTGACTTCCGGATTCCATCCCCAATCCAATGGGCAGTCAGAGCGGGCTAATCAGGAGCTCGAGAAGGCACTGCGATGCATGACTTCACGCAACCCCCACTCCTGGTCGCAGCAATTGACATGGGTGGAGTACGCACACAATTCTCTGACCTGCTCTGCCATCGGTATGTCCCCTTTCCAATGTGTTTATGGATACCAGCCTCCTCTATTTGCGAGCCAGGAAGAGGAGGTTACTTGCCCATCTGCACTTGCTTTTGCCCGTCGATGTCGCCGCACCTGGTCACAAGCCCGAGCCACACTCCTCAGATCCGTTGCCAGCTACACTACCGGGGCCAACCGTCGGAGAATTCCTGCTCCCACCTACCATGTTGGTCAAAGGGTGTGGTTGTCATCGAAGAACCTGCCACTCAGGGTGGAGTCGCAGAAGCTGGCACCTCGGTTCATTGGCCCATTCCCTATCATAAGAGTGATTAGCCCAACTGCTGTCCGGCTCCAACTGCCTAATTCCCTGAGGGTGCACCCCACTTTCCATGTGTCTAAGATTAAGCCCATCCATGAGAGTCCGCTGGTCCCTGCTGCGCCTGGTCCTCCTCCTCCACGGCTCGTCGATGGTGGTCTGGTTTACACCGTCCGCCGCCTGCTTCGGTCCAGACGGAGGGGTAGGGGTCTCCAGTACCTCATTGACTGGGAGGGCTATGGACCTGAGGAAAGGACCTGGGTGCCAGCTAGTCGGATTGTGGATAGGACTCTCATCACCGCTTTCCACCAACGGCATCCTGATCAACCTGCAATCCGTAGGGGCCGCCCCAGAGGGGTCCCTAACCGTCCGGCCCGCTCGGCTTCCTGTCCTGTGCCTGATCCTGTCTCGGGACCTGTCCCATCTCCCGACCACGGCCCTCCGGCTTCCTCCGAGGATGAGGACGTTCACTCGGACCGTTCGGAGGAGTTCTAGCCCTCCTCCGGCTCCCCTCCTCCCGCCCGGCGTGGTGTTGCTCTTGGGACTTCTGGGGCCGTCCCTTGGGGGGGGGGTTCTGTCATGGGCCTCTCACTCCACCGGGTTACCACCTTAATTTTCTTCCACTCTGCTCACCACTCTCTCTACTCAGCCTAACTAGCTCCACCTGTCCCTGCTCTGCTCTGCTCTAATTACTCTGCCAGCTGCGCTGCATTACCCACTACCTCTCCCAGTATTTAAGGCCCTGTCTTTCAGCTCTCCGGTGTCAGATCGTCTGCAAAGCTCACACCCGGAACCTGTTTGCTCGCGCTTCTGGCTCACCCTGGTTTTGTGACCCCGGACCTGCCTGTTTTTTGGATACTCTTCTGCCTCAGGAGATCCAGACCTGCTTCTGCCATTACGACTCCTGACTACTCTTCAATCCCGGTAACTCTGACCAGCCTTCTGCCTTGCTACTACGTATTTTGGATTTCCCTTGAACTGTACTGCTGCCTGGTTTCATTCCGCCCTGTTGTGTCTGTGTCTCCCCCCCCCCAGGACTTCTGGACCACCCACCACCGGCTTCATAGGACGCATCGCTGCCACTGGGGGGGGCACAGACCCAGCGCATTGGACGGGATCCCTGTTACCCCTGGAGCCTTCATTCACTCCCTACTTCCCTTTTCCCTTAAGTTTAATAAACTTTCTGGTGTGACGCAATTGTGGTCCTCTGGTCGTCTGTCTGAACCGTGACAATAACTTAATTGCGATTTAATATATAGTGCATTCAGAAAGTATTCAGACCCTTTGACTTTTTCCACATTTTGTTACGTTACAGCCTTATTCTATTTATTATTATTATTTATCATCAATCTACAAACAATACCCTGTAATGACAAAGCAAAAATAGGTTTTTTATGAAAAATAGGTAATTTATGAAAAATTTAAATATCACTTTTACATAACTATTCAGACCCTTTACTCAGTACTTTGTTGAAGCACCTTTGGCAGAGATTACAGCCTCAAGTCTTTTTGAGTATAACGCTACAAGCTTGGCTCACCTGTATTTGGGGAGTTTCTCCCATTCTTCTCTGCAGATCCTCTCAAGCTCTGTCAGGTTGGATGGGGAGCGTCGCTGCACAGCTATTTTCAGGTCTCTCCAGAGATGATTGATCGTGTTCAGGTCTGGGCTCTGGCTGGGCTACATAAGGACATATAGAGACTTTTCCCGAAGGCACTCCTCCGTTGTCTTGGCTGTGTGCTTAGGTTCGTTGTCCTTTTGGAAGGTGAACCATCGCTCCAGTCTGAGGTCCTGAGCGCTCTGGAGCAGGTTTTCATCAAGGCTCTCTCTGTACTTTGCTCCGTTCATCTCCAAGCAGGCTTTCATGTGCATTTTACTGAGGAGTGGCTTCTGTTTGGCCACTCTACCATAAAGGCCTGATTGGTGGAGTGCTGCAGAGATGGTTGTCCTTTTGGAAGGTTCTCCCATCTCCACAGAGGAACTCTGGAGCTCTGTCAGAGTGACCATTGGGTTCTTGGTCACCTCCCTGACCAAGGCCCTTCTCCCCCGATTGCTCAGTTTGGCTGGGCGGCAAGCTCTAGGAAGAGTTTAAGAATGATGGAGGCCACTGTGTTCTTGGGGACCTTCAATGCTGCAGACATTTTGGGGTACCCTTCCCCAGATCTGTGCCTCAACACAATCCTTTTTCGGAGCTCTACGGACAATTCCTTTGACCTCATGGCTTGGATTTTGCTCTGACATGCACTGTCAACTGTGGGACCTAATATAGACAGGTGTGTGCCTTTCCAAATCACGTCCAATCAATTGAATTTACCACAGGGGGACTCCAATCAAGTTTTAGAAACATCAAGGATGATCAATGGAAACAGGATGCACTTGAGCTCAATTTCGAGTGTCATTGCAAAGGGTCTGAATACTTATGTAAATAAGGTATTTCTGTTTTTATTTGTAATACATTTGCAAACATTTCTAGAAACCTGTTTTCGCTTTGTCATTATGGAGTATTGTGTGTAGATTGATGAGGGAAAAAACGTATTTAATCCATTTTAGAATAAGGCTGTAACGTAACAAAATGTGGAAAAAGTCAAGGGGTCTGAATACTTTCTGAATGCACTGTACAATACGGTTGATTCAATATACTGTATACCTGAGATGAAGAGAACAATCTCAATCGAGCCAGAATAAGAACAACCATCAATTCTTAAACATTTAAGTCCCCTATTTAGGGGATGTCTGAGCGGTTCTGGACCGGTTCCGACCAAATGTTTTGTGTACAGAGCGCTCGGTGAGCGGCGCAACATAAACTACTGTGCACTCCGTGACAGCTCTGGTTGTCCAGCTTTAAATGCCTTTCTCCCCTCTTATCTGAGATGCAGTATGTGAAATCTGATACCTCATTTGCATAGGGAGCGACACATCACATTTTCTGGCCTATCGACCCAAATGATCGAACTCCCCTGGTTGTGAACCTCGCAGCTCAGTTTACAATATGGCACATGAAACGGGAGACTAGCGATTGATTGCAGTAAATGCCGTCTCATCTCATTGTGATGTTCTTAGATGGATTTAGAGCTCTTAACATGAAAAAATACAAAATCATTTCGTAGAATTGAAACAACACCACTTTATCGAAATCACCTTGTTCTTAAAGCTGAAATTGTAATGAGTCAGCAGGCATTTGAATGGTGTCTGTGCATTGCATTCAGAGGATGCTTGGCAGAAAATGCTCTGTCATCAGTTATATGAAATGGTGCCAATCTTGTACTGTCATTACCCACTGGGCACACCAAGTAATTTCAACGTGGATAATTGGGTAATATTTTGTTAAGATGTTGATCAATGAGATCACAACCTATATTCACCCACTCAAAAAGAGCCGAAGGTTAGTTGAATTTCAAATGCGTTATCATTATGCTCTCAACCATCTAAAAGCACAACCAAATTCCAGTGGAAAAACAATGTCATATTTCTGGTTTAGTTGTCACCCAAATGTCTATCACTGCGCTTTCAACTATTTAAAAGCACAGCAAACCTAAAAAAAACACACAAAAAACACACACAGTTCAAATGAGAATTCAATGTCAGATATTTTGTTTATTTATACAACAGATTAATGTGTTATAACTGTGCTTCATCTAATAGCAGAACCAAATTACCTGGATTGCCATTTGAGATACTGCACAGATTATTACAGCAATTGTGAAGATCTCCACAGACCTGCGACGACCTATGCATGCTATCTTGAACACGCACACTTTATATGATTACATAAGAATACATTTATAGTTACACTAAACTCGAAATGTGGCCATGGATGTGTTACTCATTATAAGGTTGAATGTTACATAAGATTTAGGCTATTTACTGTATAGAGGCCCACAGTGGAGGTGTCATAATGCCCATAAATCCTAGCGGTCAAACAGGGAAATGGTCCCAATCGTTTTTCCACCATTCATTTTTCCCATAGGGGATTTTAGAAACACTTCAAATAAGGTCTGTGTTTCGTGTAGGCTTACCCTGGCATGACGTTTTGATAACCATGTAAATCTCTCTCGGACAAGGTGACTTTTATCAATATATTCGGCTCTATTTACTCTCAGATTCGAAAATGATAATTAGCATCAAAGTAGACATCAGGCAAAACTACAAATCCCTGCAAGCTCATGCACATAATCTCTAGCTGACACCTTTGCTAACAGGTATTGTGTCAATTTAAAACATGCACAAGACAGTTCACATAATTGTCCATTTAAAGAAATGCAGCCTATTTATTAATTACTACATTTAGCTAACATTAGATAGTTAATCCAGAGATTCTTACCGTTGCCACGATTCAGCATTCTTGTCCAGATCATCATGGCATTTGTAGTTCTTTATGATAGCCTTATTAGCAGCTAATTAGCATTTCATTATTTGTTTAAAAAAAAAAATTTGGGGGGGGGGGGGGGTAAATACAGGCGAATATATTGATATTCTTTAACCTTGTCCTAGAGAGATTTACACAGTTATCAAAATGTCATGCCAGGGTAGGCCTACACGGTTTTGTGGGTGTTATGACTCATACTCTGGTACTGTATTACAATTAATATTGAATTGTGTTTGGTTGACAATGCAACCAAATATCAACATTTAAAGGAGTGGTATCTATTGCTTGGATAGTTCCATCTGAGCCACTGGCTTAATCCCATTCTTTAACTTTTGGTTGAGTTAGTGAAGTGAATCCAACATATAACTAGTTAACAAGTTAAAAGGTGCAATATGCAGAAATCGCTCCACCATTTCCTGGTTGCTAAAATTCGAATAGTTTGCCTAATTTCAGTTTATGTGGCAAAACAAGCAGTCATTGTGTAGAGAATCATTGTACCATCTAAACCGCTGTGAAATAACCACATATTTTCAGCTGTTTGAAGCAGGTGTACAAAAACAAAACATAAGAACAGGAAGCATAGAAATAGCACACCTAGAACATATCAGAATTGCTATCAATTTGAATGACAGTTCTATAACTACATACTGTATCCATGTGAATGTGAGCTCCCCCATACCCACCCCAGCACCAACACACCCAGTCTCCACCAACCAATTTATTACGTTCTACATTTTAGTCATTTGGCAGAGGCTCCTACATTTTCATATTTTTCCCCCGTACTGGTCCCCCATGGGAATCGAACCCACAACCCTGGCGTTGCAAGCACCATGCTCTACCAACTGAGCTACACAGGACTCCAAAGTTTTCCATCTTTTGATTGGCTGACTAAAGTGTGTCAGCGCTAAGGCAGAAACAAAAACACGTAACCCCCCCGGGCCAAACCCCCCGGTTTGAATGGCCTACATACCATTCAAACCCCTGGACAGGATATCGGCAAGCTCCTCCGGAACTTGGTCGATAAGTGGCTTCCACAGCCTCTCCAAAGGGAGAATCCTAAATATTTATCTGTACCACATTGTTACAGTAGGTGGTGTGTTGTCAACCCATTTACAAAAAAGTAATTTCCTTGCCAACAAAAGCAGCTTTTCCAAAAGTTGTTGTTCGATCATATCACGATGTACATTGAGTAAAAATAATCCTGAGTCTTTTGTAAATTCTTGAATTGAACATAATGCTCAATTCAATAGAGATTGTATTCAAGTAAAACTCAATATTTGGGCAAGCCCAGAAACAGTGAAAGTAAGACCCAATGCCTGTTTGGCATTTAGAGCAAATGGGGGAAGATCTGTGGGCCGAACTTGCTCTGTCTGAGGGTTTAAATAGAGCCTATGTAAGATTTTAAACTGGGTTTATATGAGCCTATTGCACGAGAAAGTAGTATTTATGGAATTGATCCTGTAGCTTTAGTCCATTATTCCTCTAGGACAGTGCTCTTTTGTTTTTTAAAAACATTTAACATTTTAGTCCTTTAGCAGATGCTCTTGTCCAGAGCGACTTACAGGAGCAATTAGGGTTAAGTGCCTTGCTCAAGGGAACATCGACAGATTTTTCACCTAGTCGGCTCGGGATTAGAACCAGCGACCTTTCGGTTACTGGCACAACGCTCTTAACCACTAAGCTACCTGCCGCCCCGGCATTTCTCTATGCAGTCTGGGTTTAACATGTAAAGAATTGCATAAAAATGAAAGAGGAACTTTGTCTTGTTTCTATACTTAAGGAGACAGTGCTCTACAGAGCTCATAAAGTCAATATTTGGAGAAGGAGAAAACTTTAAAGAGGAAATAAAATTAAGAATCTGTAGAAATCCCCAAAAGTGCTTACCTGGGGATACCATTTTTAGTTTGAATCTGTTGGAAAGACATGAACACTTTATCCTGGAATAGATCATTCACTATCTTCACCCCTCTGGTGTGCCATGAGTCAAAGATACCACTCTCAATACCTGGGAGGAAAGGCCTTGTTTTATATTATTGGTACGAGTCTCCTTTCTCCCTGTATACTTTGATATATCATGCCATATTCGTATTGTGCTGCCAACAATGATGTTCTGCCTGATCTCTGAAAGGAGTTTAGGAAGATCACTGGTAAGCAAACTCAGCATGGAGAATAGAGCACAACACCACACATCTACATTGTTTGTGACCCCGTCCAGGTAGTCATGAAGGCATTGAGATACAATTCTTGCATGGCAGGCCCAATTGTAGAACATAATATTTGGTACAGCCAGGCCACCTCTCTTCAGTGGTAGTTGAGATGTTTTAATTCTCATTCTGGGTTTTCTTCACCAGCCATATAAAGTACACTGAACAAAAATATAAAGGCAACATGCAACAATTTCAAAGATTTTACTGAGTTACAGTTCATAAGGAAATCAGTCAACTGAAATAAATTCATAAGGCCCTAATCTATGGATTTCACATGACTGGGAATACAGATATGCATATCTTGGTCACAGATACCTTAAAAAAAAAAAAGTAGGGGCGTGGATCAGAAACCAGTCAGTATCTGGTGTGACCACCATTTGCCTCATGCAGCGCGACACATCTCCTTTGATTAGAGTTGATCAGGCTGTTGATTGTGCCCTGTGGAATGTTGTCCCACTCCTCTTCAATTGCTGTTCAAAGTTGCTGGATATTGGCGGGAACTGAAACACACTGTCGTACACCTCCATCCAGAGCATCCCAAACATGCTCAATGGGTGACATCCTGTATGTCTGGTGAGTATGCACACCATGGAATAACCGGGACATTTTCAGCTTCCAGGAATTGTGTACAGATCCTTGCGACATGGGGCCATGCATTATCATGCTATAACACGAGTCGATGGCGGCAGATAAATGGCACGACAACGGGTCTCAGGATCTCATCACGGTATATCTGTGCATTCAAATTGCCATCAATAAAATGCAATTGTGTTCATTTTCCGTAGCTTATGCCTGCCCATACCATAACCCCACAGCCACCATGGGGCACTCTGTTCACAATGTTGACATCAGCAAACCGCTCGCCCATATGACGCCATATGCCCGGTACAGTTGAAACCGGGATTCATCCGTGAAGAGCACACTTCTCCAGCATGCCAGTGGCCATAAAAGGTGAGCATTTGCCCACTGAAGTCAGTTATGACGCCAAACTGCAGTCAGGTCAAGACCCAGGTGAGGACAACAAGCACGCAGATTAGCTTCCCTGAGACAGTTTCTGACAGTTTGTGGAGAAATTCTTCGGTTGTGCAAACCCACAGTTTTATCAGCTGTTCGGATGGCTGGTCTCAGACGATCCCGCAGGTGAAGAAGCCGGATGTGGAGGTCCTGGGCTGGCATGGTTACACACGGTCTGCAGTTGTGAAGCCGGTTGGACGTACTGCCAAATTCTCTAAAACGATGTTGGAGGCGGCTTATGGTCGAGAAATGAAGATTAAATGTTCTGGAAACAACTATGGTGGACATTCCAGCAGTCACCATGCCAATTGCACGCTCTGTCTAAACTTGAGACATCTGTGGCATTGTGTTGTGTGACAAAACTGCACATTTAAGAGTGGCCTTTTATTGTCCCCGGCACAAGAAGCACCTGTGTAATGATCATGCTGTTTAATCAGCTTCTTGATATGCCACACCTGTTAGGTGGATGGATTATCTTGGCAAAGGAGAAATGCTCACTAACAGGGATGTAAACAACTTTGTGCACAGAATATGATAGAAATAAGCTTTTTGTGCGTATGGAACATTTCTGGGATCTTTTATTTCAGCTCATGAAACATGGGACCAACACTTTACATGTTGTGTTTATATTTTTGTTCAGTATACATTGAGAGGTCTCTCCAGTTCTAGCTGTAGTTTCTTAGTTATCATTAAAATAAGCATTCCAGAATTAGTATATTCATTTTGATAAGGCGGATTTTACCAATCCATGAAATAGGGAGATCAGTCCATTGTTCTAGATCTGTTTTATTCTTTACCTTAGATTTTTGGTCGTAATGGAGATTTGAATCCAACATATAATTTATTAATTTGTAGACAAACTGGAATCAAAGCCAGACTAAGTCAGTGGCACAGATGGAACAATCCAAAGAAAGGATACATCTCCTTCAAATGTTTATATTTGTTTTTGCTTACAACCAAACACAATTCAATATCACTAAATATCATTACAGTTGAACTCAACCAGAGCTTGAAACACTAGGCCTATTGTGTCTATTTTTTGTTGAATTCTGGTTGAATTGAAACAATGGCTGTTAATGACTTTGCAAATGCTACACAGTGCCTTCAGAAAGTATTCTCACCCCTTGACCTTTTTTTCACATTTAGTTGTGTTACAGTCTGAATTTAAAATGGATTAATTTGAGATTTTTTTTTGTCACTGTCCTACACACAATACCCCATAATGTCAAAGTGGAATTATGTTTTTAGATTTAAAAAAAAATATTCATTAAAAATGAAAAGCTGAAATGTCTTGAGTCAATACATATGCAACCCCTTTGTTATGGCAAGCCTAAAAAGTCCAGGAGTAAAAATGTGCTTAACAAGTCACATATTGTAAGTTGCATGGACTCACTCTGTGCGCAGTAATAGTGTTTAACATGATTTTAAATGACCACCTCATTTCTGTACCCCACATATACAATTATGTGTAAGGTCCCTCAGTTGAGCAGTGAATTTCAAACACAGATTCAACCACAAAGACCAGGGAGGTTTTCCAATGCCTGTGTAAGGTCCCTCAGTTGAGCAGTGAATTTCAAACACAGATTCAACCACAAAGACCAGGGAGGTTTTCCAATGCCTCGCAATGCCTATTGGTAGATGGGTAAAAAAAAGCAGACATTAAATATCCCTTTGAGCATGGTGAAGTTATTCATTATACTTTGGATGGTGTATTAATACACCCAGTCACTACAAAGATACAGGCATCCTTCCTAACTCAGCTGCCGGAGAGGGAGGAAACTGCTCAGGGATTTTACCATGAGGCCAATTGTGATTTTTAAACAGTTACAGAGTTGAATGGGTGTGATGGGAGAAAACTGAGGATGGACACTGTAGTTACTCCACAATACTAACCTAAATGACAGAGTGAAAAGAAGGAAGCCTGTATAGAACACAAATATTCCAAAACATGCATCCTGTTTCCAATAAGGCACTAAACTAAAACTGCAAAAAGAGCTAAGCACAGGCAAAATCATTTCCAACAGACACTGGATGAGAAATTCAAATTTCAGCAGGACAATAACCTAAAATACAAGGCCAAATATACACTGGAGTTGCTTACCAAGACGACATTGAATGTTCCTGAGTAGCCTAGTTACAGTTTTGACCTAAATCGGCTTGAAAATATATGGCAAGAAAATGGCTGTCTAGCAATGATCAACAACCAACTTCACAGAGCTTAAAGGATTTTAAAAAGAATAATGTGCAAATATTGCACATTCCAGGTATGCAAAGCTCTTAGAGACTTACCTAGAAATACTCACAGCTGTAATCAGTGCCAAAGGTGATTCTACCATGTATTGACTCAGGGGTGTGAATACTTATGTAAATGAGATATTTATGTATTTCATTTTCAATAAATTTGCAAACAATTCCAAAAACATGTTTTCACTTTGTCATTATGGGGTATTTTGTGTAGATGGGTGAGAAAATATATATATTTCAAAATGTGGAATAAATCAAGGGATATGAATACTTTAGGCTTAAATAGCATCATTGATGATATATGAGGTATAAAGTATGGTCACGTTTCATTTGCTCTGTTAAAACTACCCTTTGGAATCACTTCAATAGCAACCAACAGTGAATATATTTAGTTTGTAAGTGGAGATTGCTCAACAATCCTTCTCACGATAGCACATTGGTAATAGTCAGTGACAAATATCATGGCAGGGCTTGGTTAAACCCCTGGATGGGAGACCAAAGGGAAAGCTGTAGATACACTACATGACCAAAAGTATGTGGACACCTGCTAGTTGAACATCTCATTCCAAAATCATGGGCATTAATATGGAGTTGGTCCCCCCTTTGCTGTCATAACAGCCTCCACTTTTCTGGGAAGGCTTTCCAGTAGATGTTGGAACATTGCTGCAGGGATTTGATTTAATTCAGCCACAAGAGCATTAGTGAGGTCGGGCACTGATGTTGGACAATTAGGCCCGCAGTCGGCGTTCCAATTCATCCCAAAGGTGTTCGATGGGGTTGAGGTCAGGGCTTTGTGCAGGCCAGTCATGTTTTTCCACACCGATCATCGACAAACCATTTCTGTATGGACCTCGCTTTTGTGCACGGGAGCATTGTCATGCTGAAACAGGAAAGGACCTTCCCCAAACTGTTGCCATAAAATTGGTAGCACAGAATCGTCTAGAATGTCATTAAAATTTCACTTCACTAGAACTAAGGGGCCTAGCCCGATCCCTGAAAAACAGCCCCAGACCATTATTCCTCCTCCACCAAACCTTACAGTTTGCACTATGCATTCGGGCAGGTAGTGTTCTCCTGGCATCTGCCAAACCAAGAATTGTCCGTCAGACTGCCTGCACAGAGCTCTGAACCTCAACCCAATCGAAATCCTTTGGGATGAATTGGAACGCCGACTGCGAGCAAGGCCTAATCGCCAAACATCAGTGCCCGACCTCACTAATGCTCTTGTGGCTGAATAGAAGCAAGTCCCTGCAGCAATGTTCCAACATCTAGTGGAAAGCCTTCCAGAAGAGTGGAGGATGTTATAGCAGCAAAGGGGGGACCAACTCCATATTAATGCCCATGATTTTGGAATGAGATGTTCGATGCGCAGGTGTCCACATACTTTTGGCCAGGTAGTGTATATTATGAATACGGTTCTCTTCTTTAACGCATACACCCACACACGCATGCCATTCTTAATAGCTTGGCATCAATTTTATATTTTATTTTCACTGCATTGACAATAATAAAAACAGTAAAATGAAGTAAGCTTTATGTGACATCTTTTGTTTGTTTGAATTCACGGGTTTTACGCGCCAGCCAAGCTTCTGAGAGAGCACGATGGTCTTTGTGTGTGTGTACGCGTTAAAGATAACCATATTCATTATGTACTTCAGCATTGGCTAGGGGTATTTTATCTATGGTGCTGACTGCCACATATCATCACATTAGTTTGTGACGTTACACTTGTGATAGTGATTAGATACAGCAGGTTTACCAATATTCTAAATGGGTATATTTAAACTGCTAAATGTAATGTCAAAATGTAGATTTCCACCTAAATAGACATACCGAAAAGTAATTATCATGAGAGGGCCATAAATAATATCTAGTAAAGCTTGTACTGCAAAAAAGATTACAATCTCACTTTTCTGGTAAAAATAGTTAGGCATTGCTGAGGCGTAGTCACTTTTGAGGACACAAACTCAAGTACAAATGATAAAAATATGAGAAATCATACATTATTTTTTCCCTATTCAACAAAATTGGCGGAATCGGGCTTGTAATGTTTGAAATATTTATTTAAAAAATAATGAAAAATGAAGTAAGTTTTATGCGACATCTTCTTGAGTGCGGACCATCACACCTTTTGTTTGCAATAATAGTATTTAACATGATTGTTAAGTGACTACCTCATCTCTGTACCCCACACATACAATTATCTGTAAGGTCCCTCAATTGAGCAGTGATTTTCAAACACAGATTCAACCATAAAGACCAGGGAGGTTTTCCAATGCCTCGCAAAGAAGGGCACCTATTGGTATAGACCAGGGTTCTTCAATTCCGGTCCTGGAGGGCCGAAACACCTCTGTTTTTCATCCTCTCCTTCTAATCAGGGGCTAATTCAGACCTGGGACACCAGGTGAGTGCAATTAACTACCAGGTAGAAATAAAAAACAGAAGTGTTTCGGCCCTCCAGGACCGGAATTGAAGAACCCTGGTATAGACACTCCTACACTAAAATGCTTTAAAAATACAGGCCCAGGAGTAGCAGTCACACTGCCAGCTGTAATATTCATAAAGCGACTTTCCATACAGGGAGTGCATACATTTTTAGTATGTGAGCCTGCTTGTTTATTTATTTTATCTATTTATTTATAGATTCATTAATTTAGGTTACCATGAAGGAAATCAGTGTGTAAACAAAGTGACTCGCTAAAGAGCTTAGGAGTGCGCTCGTAAATTCACTCTGGCTATCTACTACGATTTCAGAGCACTCTTGTCTGAGTGTGCCAGAGCGCAGAATAACTGATTAATTTACGACCATGCAACACCCGCTGAATATGACCGGTGTCAGTAAACGTTAGCCCAAAACGTAATTCGATTGTTGCCAGCAGCACAGTTACAGTCACCAGTGCTCTAGATAACATGACAACAGCCTAACCAGCTCTGCTAGGGCGAGTAAAATGATCAGAGTGAGGTTTTCTCTCAAGTGTCTGGAAGTAGCTATCAAGCTAACCAACTTTAGCCAGTTAGCTTGGGTGCTTGACTGCTGTTGTGAGGTAATAACGCTCGGAACAACCCTACTCCTTGGCCAGAGCGTCCAGTGTGCACTCTGAACGCTCCGAGAGCGAACCGCTCTGAATTTACAAACGGGCAATCTGACAATGCTCTGAATTTACGAATGCCCAAAGCACACATTTACGAACATACGCTAGATGGGATAAAAATAGCAGCAGTTTTTCTTTCCAGAGTAATTGCTGTTCCTCTTAACAAACTACAGATTAGTTATTTCCTTGAGGATTTCAGTCCAAAAACCCAATCTGGAGTATCAGCCAGAAAACTGGGGTTATTAAATTGGGCCTATTCTACATCAGTGTGTGCATTCTAGACCCCAAAGCAGCAGGCTATTTCCTGTTGCTAGAATATAACATATTAACTTCTTTACCTATGAGGACTTGTATGAGGACTTTACCTGTTTAAAACATGTTTTAACAGGTTAACACTCGCAAGGCCACCGAGCCAGATGGAATACCAGGGTGTGTTCTCAAAGCATGTGCAGACCAGCTGGCAAGTGTCTTCAGACATTTTCAATCTCTCCTTGCCCCAGTCTGTAATCCCAACATGTTTCAAGCTGACCACCATTGTCCCTGTTCCAAATAACTCCAAGGTAACCTGCCTAAATGACTATCACCCTGTAGCACTCACATTATGGAGTGCTTTGAAAGGCTGGTCATGACACACATCAACACCATCATCCCAGACACCCTGGAACCACTCCAATTCGCATACCGCCCCACAGATGACGCAATCTCAATTGCACTTCACACTGCCCTCTCCCACCTGGACAAGAGGGGAAATAACTATGTGAGAATGCTGTTCATAGACTACAGCTCAGCGTTCAACACCATAGTCCCCTCCAAACCTGGTGGTGAGGGTACTCCCTGTTTACCCTCGACTGCAAAGCCACGCACGACTCCAACACCATCATCAAGTTTTCTGACAACACGATGGTGGTAGGCCTGATCACCGACGGCGATGAGCCTACAGGGAGGAGGTCAGAGACTTGGCATTGTGGTGCCATGACAACAACCTCTCCTTTAACGTCAGTAAGACCAAGGAGCTGATCGTGGAGTACAGGAGAAAGAGAGAGCACGCCCCCATCCACATCGACGGGGCTGTAGTGGAACGGGTCGAGAGCTTCAAGTTCCTTGGCATCCACATCCTTAAGGACTTAACATGTTCCACACTAACCTGCACAGTCGTGAAGAGGGCACGACAGTGCCTCTTCCCCCTCAAGAGGCTGAAAAGATTTGGCATGTGCCCTCGGATCCTCAAAAAGTTCTACAGCTCTACCATCGAGAGCATCTTGACTGGCTGCATCACCGCTGGTATGGCAAATGCACCACCCTCCCTGCCATCCAGGACCTCTATATCAGGCAGTGTCAGAGGAAGGCCCGAAATATTGCCAAAGACTCCAGCCACCCAAGACATAAACTGTTCACTCTGCTACCGTCCGGCAAACGGTACCAGAGCATCGGCTCACGGACCAACAGGCTCCGAGACAGCTTCTACCCCCAAGCCAAAAGACTGCTAAATAGCCATAAGACTGCTAAAAAGTTAATTAATGGTTACCCGGACAATCTGCACTGTCCCTATCTTGCACTGACTCTATGCACACTATATACACACTCGCACACACACACTATTCTGACACTCACACAAAACCCACACACACATTCACTACATACTCACACACACATAACACATACCAACATCACACAAACTTTTACACTCATCATATGCTGCTGCTACTCTGTTCTTTAACTTACTCTTATTATTATATATCCTGATGCCTAATCACTTTACCCTGCCTTCATGTAGATACACTAAATATACAAAAGTATGTGGACACCCCTTCAAATTAGTGGATTCTGATATTTCAGCCACACCCGTTGCTGACAGGTGTATAAAATTTGAGCACACAGCCATGCAATCTCCATAGACAAACATTGGCAGTAGAATGGCCTTACTGAAGAGCTCAGTGACTTTCAACGTGACATCGTCACAGGATGCCACTTTTCCAACAAGTCAGTTCGTAAAATTTCTGCCCTGCTAGAGCTGCCCTGGTCAACATTTACATTTAACATTTAAGCTATTTAGCAGACGCTCTTATCCAGAGCGACTTACAGTTAGTGAGTGCATACATTCTTTTTTATACTGGCCCCCTATGGGAGTCAAACCCACAAACCTGGCGTTGCAAACGCCATGCTCTACCAACTGAGCTACATCCCTGCCGGCCATTCCCTCCCCTACCCTGGACGATGCTGGGCCAATTGTGCGCCGCCCCATGGGTCTCCCGGTCATGGCCGGCTATGACAAAGCCTGGATTCAAACCAGGATCTCTAATGGCACAGCTAGCACTGCGATGCAGTGCCTTAGACCACTGCGCCACTCGGGAGAGACTCGGGAGAGACTGTAAGTGTTGTTATTGTGAAGTGGAAACATCTAGGAGCAACAATGGCTCAGCCTCAACGTGGTAGGCCACAGAAGCTCACAGAACGACGACCGCCGAGTGCTGAAGCGCGTAGCGTGTAAAAATTGTCTGTCCTCGGTTGCAACACTCACTACCGAGTTCCAAACCAAGCTGCCTCTGGAAGCAATGTCAGCACATTAACTGTTCGTCGGGAGCTTCATGAAATGGGTTTCCATGGCCGAGCAGCCGCACACAAGCCTAAGATCACCATGCGCAATGCCAAGTGTTGGCTGGAGTGGTGTAAAGCTCTCCGCCATTGGACTCTGGAGCAGTGGAAACGCGTTCTCTGGAGTGACGAATCATGCTTCACCATCTGGCAGTCCGACGGACACATCATGGTTCAGGCCCCTTAGTTCCAGTGAAGGGAAATGTTAACGCTACAGCATACAATTACATTCTAGACAATTCTGTGGTTCCAACTTTGTGGCAACAGTTTGGGGAAGGCCCTTTCTTGTTTTAGCATGACAATGCCCCCCCCATGCACAAATCGAGGTCCATACAGAAATGGAAGGGAGTTCAATGCAATAATGGCTCAATGCAATAAGTGCCCGACCTTACTAATGCTCTTGAGACTGAATGGAAGCAAGTCCTCGCAGCAATGTTCCAACATCTAGTGGAAAGCCTTCCCAGAAGAGTGGAGGCTATTAAAGCAGCAAACGGGGCACCAACTTCATATTAATGCCCATGATTTTGGAATGAGATGTTCGACGAGCAGCTGTCCACATACTTTGGTCATGTAGTGTATCTACCTCAAATACCTCATACCCCTGCACATTGACCTGGTACTGGAACTCCTTGTATCTAGCTCCATTCTTCTGTATTTTATTTATCTTGTGTTGCTATTTATATTATAATTGTTTTAACTCTGCATCGTTGGGAAGGGCTCGTAAGCAAGCATTTAACTTAAGTCTACACCGTTGTATTCGGCGCATGTGACATTTTAAAAATATTATGAGGACTTGTATGAGTACTTTTCAAGCGCTATGAAGTGCTAATGATCAAAACCCAGTAGACATAAAAGGCTCCAAGACACACATTTGTGTGTGTGTGTGTACTCTAGCTTAGGTTGAATCAATAGCCAGGAGCCCTATTCCCACTGTGGAATCCTCTTAATGCTGCTGATACGCCAAGTAATCTGGGAGAGGCCAGCCACCATGTGTGTGTGCCCATGTGCCATAACACCTCCTCCTCCATGCTTTACGGTGGGAACTACACATGCAGAGATCATCCGTTCACCCACACTGCATCTCACAATGACACGGTGGTTTGAACCAAAAATCTCAAATTTGGACTCCAGACAAAAGGACACATTTCCATCGGTCTAATGTCCATTGCTCATGTTTCTTGGTCCAAGCAGGTCTCTCTTTCTTATTGGTGTCCTTTAGTAGTGGTTGCAGCAATTCGACCATGAAGGCCTGATTCACACAGTCCCCTCTGAAAAGTTGATGTTGAGATGTGTGAACTCTATGAAGCATTTATTTGGGCTGCAATTTCTGAGACTGGTAACGCTAATGAACATATCCTCTGCAGCAGAGGTAACTCTGGGTCTTCCATTGCTGTGGCGGTCCTCATGAGAGCCAGTTTCATCATAGCGCTTGATGGTTTTTGCGACTGCACTTGAAGAAACTTTCAAAGTTCTTGAAATGTTCCGTATTGACTGACATTCATGTCTTAAAGTAATGATGGACTGTCCTTTCTCTTTGCTTATTTGAGCTGTTCTTGCCATAATATGGACTTGGTCTTTTACCAAATAGGGCTATCTTCTGTATACCCCCCCCCCCCCCCCCCCCACCTTGTCACAACACAACTGATTGGCTCAAACACATTAATAAGGAAATAAATTCCACAAATTCCACACATTAACTTTTAACAAGGCACACCTGTTAATTGAAATGCATTCCAGGTGACTATCTCATGAAGCTGGTTGAGAGAATGCCAAGAGTGTGCAAATCTGTCATCAAGGCAAAAGGTGGCCATTTGAAGAATCTCAAATATAAAATATATTTTGATTTGTTTAACAATGTAGAAAATAGTAAAAATAAAGAAAAGCCCTGGAATGAGTAGGTGTGTCCAAACTTTTGACTGGTACTTTACATATTGGTTCCTTTCATGTGTGTGTCCTGATCTTATTCTGTGAGTGTTCAGACTGGGCTCTCAGGCAGGCCAGGGCCTGTGGCCATGATCAATAATCAGGTGACCGTGGCCGCTAGCCTTGATCCTAATTAGCCTAGCTTTAGATGCGATTAGCCTGCACCTGAGCCCCATTCTCAGTCTTAAAAACAACTCCCTCCCAATCAGCCTCACTACCCAGAACCCCTAGCATCAGCCCAATACAGGGACAAGCATCTGGGCAGGCAGGGACAAGACACCTCACTTCATGCACCAGATCTCTCTCTTCACAGTAATGTTGAAATACTCTTTTTTACACAGTCACAGTTTGTCTTGTAGGTGATCCAAATCATATCTATTTTTACTAAGCTACCATGGTCTTTGAATAGGTTATAATCATGGGGTATTTTTGCTGACCTGGATAGCTCTGACAGTCCTGTCAGTCTGCATAAAGAGAAACATGAGTGTTCCCCCCTCCTTACCAATCCCTGGCAAAGACATACACTCTGAAGTACACACTCACACACACTCTCACACACACTCCACCGACCCCAAATGCCACCTTCAACCATTTCAAAACGCAAACACTCCAAATAGATACGTCATCAAGTCACTTCACCAGATTCAACATGCTCAGTTTGTCTCACTTTTTTTTTCTAACTCTCACACACAACACACACACTTCAGCCGGTCTCCTGGTCAATCTACTTTATCGTTCAAAGAGACGCAGGGATATTTGCAGAACTGATACCAATGATGATGGCTCTATTAACCTGCAGGCTGCTGGGTCAGACAGGGACCTTTACACATCTACCATCTCATCCCTCCCTTATCCCACTCTCCTGCATTCTTGTATGACCTCCAGTCACTGCCAATATCACCACTCACACTCCAGCAGGCCTGCTCAATTGAGGCTTAAAATGACTATATCATCCTATATCTATCAACGCAAGAAGAATCTAATCCTCTAGTCTATTTCATGGGTTATTTTTATGATGTGAAAAACAAATTTCACCTCACTCCTGACATTAGACACACTGTTTATAGAAGGCAGAGGATAAGAAAACATCTAAGGAAAAAGATAAGGAGAGTAGGAGAAAGGTTATGATGATAATGATCAATGATAATGAACATTATAGTAGGAGATTCAATATGGCTGCCAGAAGGAGGATGTAATTTGGCCTTTAATTGTGGGTAAAGAAATGAAGCAGAGAGAAGCCATGAAGAAAAGGGAATTATTCCTTAATGAATGGGAAATGGGATGGGGTATTTTTGGACGAGATGATTCTAAACAGGGTTCTGATGTATGTGTTTATTGTGTGTTTGCTTCCCTTGGTTGCCTGTGTGTGTCAGACGCTAATTTGATGAGAGCGCTGGGTGCATGGTGGGCATGATATGAGCTGGCCCTGCATGACTCCTCGCTCACACACTCGCGCACACACTCACACAGTCTGTTCGAGGTTACAGCCTGCCTGTTCGGATGAACAGATTGACGTGTAGGGACTACGGACCAGTAGGCCTACAACGACATTATTATTGATTAAGTTTATTTCACAGGGACAATGCTAAATAATCAACATTTCTGTAAATCTGTCAGATTTAGCTATTTCAAAATCTCACGAATGAATTAGAAATGCCTTATGCACAGACATAGTAATAACCTCCCAATCCTCACTGACATCTCCATGACATCCTAATACACACAGTATGTCAGTTTCTGCCATCATAACTGTGTGTTTTACACGAATTAGCGTGGAACTTCAGCTCTCTTATTGATTCATAATAACCTCTCCCCTCTCATTAACACTGGGGACTCATGTCATTAAGTCTGGACATTCACACTGGGGTACATAGACAAACACTGGGACACACAAACTGGGACACACACACATGCAAGCACACACACACATACACACAGTGCTCAGGTAACCTCCCTGTCAGTCTCTCCTTCCCCTCTCCTCTTGTCAACCAGGCCTATAAGAACAGATTCAGACCTTGAAACAGATGGAGACTGTCTCACACAATATGTACTAACCTCAGCCATCAACAACCAATCAACATTAAGGAGCCAGGCAGACCCACCTCTGAGTAAACATGCCTGCATTATTTTGGGATGTTTACCGTGGTCTCTCTTTTCCCATCTTTGTGGATGTTTTCTATAATACATTCTAAGTGAGGTCCTGTCCTCTGTATGATGTTTTACCTTTGACCTTGTGTTGTAAGAGAGGTATGTCCTGCTTGGACCTTAGCAGCCAAATCCTCTCCCCATAGTCATGCCTCCACCTCACGCTCTCTCTGGTTTCACTAGGTTTCTCACTCACTCAATAGATCAATACAAATGGAGAGTAATTTGAGAATACATAGAGGACCAGATAAATAACTAAAATAGCTTAAACAGGGTCATTCAAGGACGATGATTCTGCAGTCAATGTGGCAAGTAGTTCACACCTACATTAGCTTTTATTTTACAACATTATGATGGTCCAAATGAGCTCCCTGGTTTTGCTATCTACCGAAATACTGCTAGTGTTAACTTCACCTTGAGCAAAGCAAAACATTGTCCCAGAAGAACACAAATCTATATTTCCTCTCACCCATGCATACTAAGTAAGAGATAGCCTGACTGACTGACTGCAGACTCTCCTGGCTACTCTGTCTGCTCAGAGTAGTTTTTTATTGAATCTACAGTCTACATACTGGCATCTACTGTTAGCTTTGGGAACTCAAACTCCCCCAATTACTTATAGCCTATTATGAAGACAGTGCACTGAGAAAACTGCAGTAATGATACAATTGTGAGAGAGATAAAATTACAAAAGTAATGCAAATGAATTCATAATGTTGTTGACAGTATTATATTTTGAAGCATTGCATAAGATCTCATCACGTTGCATTAAAGCAAAAACACCTAAAGTAGCTAGCAGTAGTTGTAAAAAAGTACAAATACAATCAAGTACATACTTGGTTCGGCATACAACATTTCCAACAACAGAGTTATTGTGCGTGATTAGGCAAAACAATCTATTCAATGAGTAATACACATTATAAATGTTAAAGGGATACTTTGGGATTTTGGCAATGATTTTATCAACTTCCCCGGAATCAGATGAACTCATGGATACCATTTGTATGTCTCTGCATGCAGTATGAAGGAAGTTAGAGGTAGTTTCGTGCGCGAATGCTAACTAGTGTTAGCGCAATGACTGGAAGTGTATGGTATCTACTAGCATGCAAGCAGTTACCATAGATTTCCAGTCATTGTGCTAACGCTAGATAGCAATTGCACTAACGATAGTTAGTAACTTCCTTCAAACTGTATGCAGAGACATAACATTTGTATCCACGAGTTCATCTTACTCTGGGGAAGTAGATAAAGGGCTTCATCCTGAAGTATCACTTTAACACATTCTCATGCCATATAACCACAGTATAACTACTGATAGATATTGATATGGTAAATAGGGTATAGGGACGGGAATACAATAGGGCAGGCTCAGCAATAGCCAGTTCAGTGAACTGACTCTCTCTCTGTGACCTTGCTATGTACTTGAGGTTCAAAGCATGTATTTGGTCATGGTTGTGTGTATTTGGCCAAGGTTCTGTAAACAGCTGGCCAGGCACATGGATTAGGTATTGTACTGGGTTGTAGTTAATACAGTTCACAAGGGAAATGGTGTCAAAATGTCCTCCATAGAGAGTAAGAAAAGCATTCAGGTATATGATTATATTACGGTATGCTATAAAAAATAATATGATCTGATCTCATGAGCTACATCAGCATGTTATATAATGTGTGTGTGTGTGTATGTGTAGTATGTACAGCATGTGCACTGACCTCATTAATGCCACACACACAGAGCAACCAGCAAAGCCTGTACATCTGAAATATACTGAATTAACAGTGAGAGAGAGAAATGTATGCACAGATGACTGTAAGTCGCTTTGGATAAACGCGTCTGCTAAATGGCATGTATTATTATTCTATTATGATATATAAAGAAATGATACCCTCAAACCTCTGTGGAGAAGAAAAAACATTTGCCCATTCTTTATCAAGAAATACTTCAGAATACCTCTCCTTATTTCAGCTGAATATGCACTTTTCTGCCTTTCAAGAAGAGACAATAACACATAACATCTCAGTTCCAGTTTAGTTAACCTAACAAGTATCAAGTATCCAGTAAGACTACCCCTCTCTACTATTCAGTCTTCTGTTGCAGACAGCAGAACTCCCTCCACCAAGAATTCCTGTTTGAAAGTGTCTTAAGGCACGGTTTTTGGATAAGGGAATAATCACTGTGGAATCGAACAGCCCGGAGTGGATATGGGAGGAGCCCCAGAGGTCGTACCCCATCAGACCCCGCCCCTTGACTCTCAGATGTCTTCAGACTCGTGACGCGCCAACGCCAGGGGTAGCGTGGCCCCACACGGGCCCTGGAAATGGTACCTGTACATCAGCACCACACACACACACACACACACACACACCAAATACCCGACAAAGCAAGGATAAAAGGAGAAATCTGAGAAATGCTCACCAGTGTCTCCCTAAGGAAGTGTTACAAAGGACTTCAAGATGTTTGGTTCTTAATTTCCCTGTTGTGCAAATAACTGACACACATCTGATCATATCAGATCTAAGACCAAAGAGCTAATAACGCTGACTGATTTCAAACCTTACAAACTGTGTGATGCAGTAGAATCATGAATAAAACACATTTTATCAGGCTCTGTTTAGATGAAGAATCCCTATTTGATTAAACATATCCCGTTTGACTTTTTAAAAAATGACTATTTGACTTCACAAAATTGATTTGTATTTGTGTTTTTTACATCAAAAAAAGTAATTGAAAATCCCAAAATAAACTTTTATTACAACAAAAACATGTAATTTTCTAATAGTGGTAGGATGTGACTTACGTGAAGCGTGTGGTCTCAGAGGTGGTGTCAATGTTGAACTCTGCTACTGGCACGCCCCTGGACGCCACCTGGGGGGCAAACATGGCTGCCGGGTACACTATGGAGGAGGTGCCAACCTGGGGGCAGATAGAGGGCATAGGCACCAGCAAAGCCATTTAGGAGAAATATATGTATACTATACATTGGTCTGAACATCAGTTTCAGGTGTGTGGTGATTTATATCAGGCTCTGTCTCTACAGTGTATTACAAAATCTCATTACATACTAAAGTGTGTATATAAAGAAGACATTTTCTAAAGATAAAGATTGAGATACATAGCAACAACAAGATCTCCAGCAACTATGAGGCCAACTCACCACCAGACACAGATCACAGGTGTCCAGCACCGTCTCCACCTTGGTCAAGACGTGTGAGTCTAGAGTTTCCCCGAACCAGGTCACATTGGGCCTGAGCAGACCATGACAGTCACTCTTCTCACACCTGCACATAAAACCACCAAGGGATGACATCATCAGTCACATGCAGGCAAACATCACACATAACAGGTGTATGGTTACCTAGGATTGAGAAGAGGTCAAGTTAAAAGCAAATAATACTCTACTGCCACCATGTGGAAAATATTTTATCACTGTGGCTTGGATTTTCTGTGGTAGACTTTTGTACAAAAAAGATGTCAAAAGATAGACAGAACCAAACTAATCCCCACCTACCTTGGCAGCTCCTCTGGGGGAATCTTGGCATCACTGGTATCTGGGTCAGGAGAACTGTGGAACAAATGAATACAACAATTTTTCTAAAAGTCAAGTTATACATTCAATGTAGAACATTCGCCTGAGCAGGTGATTGTACTTTACTGAGGGGCTGTAGTGCTGCTTACCCTTTCCCCTCTAGGGCAGCACATATTGGACTGCTCTGGTTCACAGCCACATGTCCACAGCTCACACAGCGCGTCTCAAACAGACTTCCTGATGATTTACAGGGGAGGAAAACAGAACTGAGCACCATCCAGACACTTTGGAGAAGTCTCTCAAAAACATGCTGATAATGACAACATTTGTCCAAGTTATCTTATGTTCAACTTTTGACAACCACCACTAGAGCAAGGGCTAATTATTTGAGTACATCTTCTGAGCTTACTTATTAACAATGGAGCCTCTCTTGAAACAGTGCCTTCTTTCTAAAACATTTTTGCCTGTGGCCTTGTCTGAACCAATCCCTGCTGCCCAGCCCTTCCCAGCCCTCTCAAAGGCCCACCTAGCCCTCTCCCAGCCCCAGCCCTCTCACCGTGGATCTTGAGGACATGTCTGGATCCGGCCTGGCGGTGCAAATCGTCTATGACCTGGGTGATGACTACGACAGAGCGGCCCTGCTTCCTCAGCCGGGCCTCACACTCTGCAATGGCCAGGTGGGCTGCATTGGGCCCCTTACTCAGCATCACTTCACGTCGGTAGTGGTAGAACTCCCACACCAGGGAAGGGTTCCGAAAGAAGGCCTCAGGGGTGGCTATGTCCTGTGGACAGAGATGGACAAGGACATGGGTGGGGAGGGTTAGGGGTCAAAGTTCACAGGGCAAGGAGGTAGAGTCTAAGGGGTCAGGGTGGAGATGGATGGGATAAGTCTACAGTGTTAGGGGCAGGCTGGATGAGAATATGTGACTAGGTAAAGAGCAGGTGGGAGGACTGGGTCAAAGTTAGAGCAGAGAACAGCAAGGCACGTTGAGTTGTAGATTTAGAGATCTCAGGGAAAAAAGGAACAAAATAAACATGACATTTTCACATATTTAACAGTGTGAACAAGCTCCCATAAATAAACACTTGGGGGCACAGGATGGAACAAACACAACTTGAAGGTTTGTTTTGATTCTCTCTCTCTCAAAGTGAATCTCTAATGAGACTGTCCTACTTAGATTAACTGATACTGGCTGCAGCTCCTTAGCTCTCCCTGGGAACCGCACACAGTAACCGTGGTTACACAAGTAACCCTCCCCCCTCCTCATTGTTGTTGTCATGACAAATCCATTGATACGGGAGGACACTCCCCTCCTTATGTACTTGGACAGTGTAGCTAACATTTTAAATGTGGCTCTATACTCCAGCATTTTGGATTTGAGATCAAATGTTTCATATAAGGCGACAGTACAGAATGTCACAATGACAACATAAAGCTTGTGACTACAAACTTGTTGGATGCATTTACAGCTTTGGTTCTGTTTGGGATTATGTTTTGTCCATTAGAAAGTCAATGGTGAATAATGCATTGTGTAATTTTGGAGTCACTTTTATTGTAAGTGACAATAATAATAATTTGGTGGGCGCTTATATTTGTCCTATTTCACACATGTACAAGTGTTTATACAACGGGTAGTTTGGAATTCCCATAGAGTCTATCCTGCCCATGATATACTAGACATTATACAACGGGTGGGTCTAATCCTGGATGCTGATTGGTTAAAACCGCATTACAGCCGGTGTCTATTCCAGAAGTTACCACCGGTTAAAACTATGACGTTGAAATGCCAATTTACTCTGTTCCATCTCACTGCGCAATCCACTGTCTCATCAGCCCAGCCAGGCAATTTATAATCTTGAGCTTCATTATTAAAAGCGTCGAGACATTATCTCCCATTTATTTTAGACTAGCATTTGATTTTCAACAGCGGAGATTTGTATAAACCTTGCCATCTTTCTCTTCGACATTTGCAACATTGTTTCAATATTGAAATTCGATCTCTAGCTGTCCCATAGTAATGAATGTGTCGGGAGTCGAGACAAGACAGATAGCTTTTCTCAGCCACTCGAAATCATGAATCAGCTGGCATAATTTTTATGGATATATACAAAGAAATGTCAATAGAAAACAGGTCAAATGAAATGAAATGCAGCTTTTTTTTTGCCATAGCAACCTACAAAGTTCTAGAACTATAAACCAACACTTGGGTAGTTTTGCTTTACATGGCAGTCAATACGAATAGAACTAACGATCAGAGAACGCCTAAAATTGCAATTGACAACCAGTGTTAGTGAATGTAACACCACGTTTTGTGGAAAAATGTACGGTTCGGGAAATAATCTTGCTTTTTAATGCTGGTAACCCATTGCATAAAAGCAATAATACACTCAAGCCCATGTGTTATGGTAAAAATTGTACATGCATGTGTGAATTGGAAATGTGTTTTTTGCATATCCCAACTCCCCCTGAGACACCCTCGAAGAGTGTGGTCACGGTCATGAATTAAATGAATTGTGAATGATGATGAGTGAGACGGACAAATATCATACCTCCCATAAAAAGCTAAATTACTCTGCTATTGGTCATCGTGAGAGGTAAGCATGTTTTGTTGTAGCCTTTGTAACTTTCTTGTATCATTATTCATTCATGATTTTTCTTAATTGTTCAGAAACATCTTATTTATTCACTTAGAAAGAAAATGACTCTAGTCATCATTTCCCATTCAGTTCCAATTGGGCAAAACATAATCAAAAACACAACCAAACAAACTGCAAATGCATCCAACGAGTTTGTAGTCACAAACTTGATGTAGTCATTGAATGCTAGGAATATGGGACCAAACACAAAATGTTTGACTACTTTAATACCCTATAAGTGAATTTGTCCAATTACTTATGACTTCTTCAAATGGGGGGACTACATATATAAAGTGCTTTCATTTCTAAACGGTAAAACAGAATAAAAGGTAACATTCTGTACTGACGGCTCATATGAAATATTTGATGTCATATCCAAAATGTTGGAGTATAGAGTCAAATGTAAAATTGTAGCTTCACTGTCCAAATACATATGGAGGGGAGTGTTTATAGCATTATTTTTTTTTATTTTTTTTTATTTCACCTTTATTTAACCAGGTAAGCCAGTTGAGAACAAGTTCTCATTTACAACTGCGACCTGGCCAAGATAAAGCAAAGCAGTGCGATAAAAACAACAACACAGAGTTACATATGGGGTAAACAAAACATAAAGTCAAAAATACAACAGAAAATATATATACAGTGTGTGCGAATGTAGTAAGTTATGGAGGTAAGGAAATAAATAGGCCATAGTGCAAAATAGTTACAATTTCGTATTAACACTGGAATGATAGATGTGCAAAAGATGATGTGCAAATAGAGATACTGGGGTGCAAATTAGCAAAAATAAATAACAATATGGGGATGAGGTAGTTGGGTGGGATAATTTCAGAATGGCTGTGTACAGGTGCAGTGATCGGTAAGCTGCTCTGACAACTGACGTTTAAAGTTAGTGAGGGATATAAGAGTCTCTAGCTTCAGAGATTTTTGCAGTTCGTTCCAGTCATTGGCAGCAGAGAACTGGAAGGAATGGCGGCCAAAGGAGGTGTTGGCTTTGGGGATGACCAGTGAGATATACCTGCTGGAGCGCAGACTATGGGTGGGTGTTGCTATGGTGACCAGTGAGCTAAGGTAAGACGGGGATTTGCCTAGCAATGATTTATAGATGACCTGGAGCCAGTGGGTTTGGCGATTAATATGTAGTGAGGGCCAGCCAACAAGAGCATACAGGTCACAATGGTGGGTAGTATATGAGGCTTTGGTGACAAAACGGATGGCACTGTGATAGACTACATCCAATTTGCTGAGTAGAGTGTTGGAGGCTAATTTGTAAATGACATCGCCGAAGTCAACAATTATGTAAATGTCTGTGTGTCCATGAGCATGACAAGATTGTGAAATTAAAGCCTGTAGGTCTATATATGTCTGTTTTACATTACCTGAGACTGCCATTTCCTCCAGTAGCCCGCAGCACCCCTAAAGGTAGGCACCCCACTCTCTGCACTCACACCTGCCCCAGTAATGATGGCTATGTGCCTGGCTTTAGAGAAGATATTTCGGAATTCTGACATATCTACAGAAGAGAAAAATTAATACATTAACAAGAGCCATTAGAGCAGGGATGGGAAACATTGACGGGGTGGGGTGCCACAAAAACCTGAAATCATCATGAGGGGCCGCAGTGGCTCGCGGGTCTGCAAACCCACACATGCAGTCAGAGCCAGCCCTAGCCTTTTGGGGGCCCCAAGTAAAATGTTGTTGGGGGGGCCCGCCCCGCCCACCTTGGGAACAAAACATTTTCTCGGCCCCACTCTTGACAGCGGAAATAAAAAAAAAATGTTTTAGAGTTAATTTCCAGCAATTCTATACATTTTGCCATGGGGCGGAGAGAAGATTTAGCAATTTTATAACACATTTCATGCAATTTTACTCATTTTGCCATGGGGCAGAGAGAAATGTTTGCAGTTTTGAATATGATAGCTGAGTGAGAGTGACTAACAAAATCAATTGGGGCCCCCTGGTTGGTAATTCGACCATGATTACTACAAGTTTAGACAGCTGGCTAGACTAAATTAGCAATCTAAAAATGTTTAGCTGACATGGGCTAATTGAGTGACTGTCAGTGACTGACATAACAATAGAAAAACTGCTGATGCCCAACCAAATGTATTTATTTATTTATTTTTTTGGGGGGGAATTTATCCACGGGCTTAAGACTGTTCACTCAGCAGCAGCAGCCTAGGCCTACTATTTAACACTAGAATGTCAAGCCAATGTATGGAGAGCACTACATGCCAGTAGGAAAGGAGGAACTTCTGAATTCAGATCATGCATGTGGTAGGACCTTACCTGAACTGGCAGACCTGGTCATCTCTACCAAAGGCCCACGTGTCACTGGAGAAGTCACGCGAGGACCAAGTCCAATTGAAACTAGATGTCGAAGAATCATTGTCACTACAGCTCTGTAAGAGAAGACAGAAAGTTAGGATAATTATTTTCTGACTTCCTTGGAAGTCAGATGGACAAACTATATAATTACACATTTGCATTCATAAACTCTTAAGGCCACGGTCATTTATACATGTACCCTCATCCTGTCATTTAGTTGTTTGAATGTGGGAATGAGAATTGTCACCAGTGCCTGATCAATGTCAACTGGCTGCTATATAAATATTTACTTGTTGTGCATGACAGGCTTGCATTTGAACAACACGTTTTGCGTGGGCATAGGCTTTTGCATTCTGAATGGTGTTTAGGCTACAACGTGTCCCAACCAGCACAGTCTACACAATAAGTTTTACAAGTTGATTGTCATTGAGCAAACTCATTCAAATCAGCTGTGGCTCGTAAATCAAATATTTCTATAAAAATGTTGAACGGAGTATTGAATAAATAAATATATAATTTCCTCAACGACAGCCTACATTTCTAAAACTTTGAAAACAGGGACATAAAGAAGAGCCATCTTGAATTCTAAAAGTAGCTAAATTCCAAATGTCAGGATAAAAATGTTACATGCAGGCAAATAAGTTGTACAACGATCACTACATTGAATTGCCTTGTTCAGAATAACTCGAGTTCATACATACCCAGCAGTTACCAGATGGCGAGGCAAAGTTTGTTTACTTTTCTTACTGTATTTAATTTGAAAACCCGTAAAGACTCCCTTGCTGTCGCAAAGCATTGAAGATTCCGCTCCAAAATCCACTACTGAGGGGAAAGTTGTAGGCTACTTTAGTTTATAGTGCCCTCTGGTGGTGTAATTTTTTTTTTTTTTTATCTCTCTCGACCTCAGACAAGATTTGTGTTCTTTCTTTCTTTCTTTCTTTCTTTCTTTCTTTCTTTCTTTCTTTCTTTCTTTCTTTCTTTCTTTCTTTCTTTCTTTCTTTCTATCCACTTGCTGATACATCCATACAGGAGCCTATATTTATAATTTAACTCCACAAGTCGGCATTGGATAGGCTATTTTGAAAATGTAGGCCATTTACTTGATTATAAATTATTTTTTGCCTCTATTCCATTCTCATTCCCATCTGTCTGCTGTTGGGTTAAGGAGCTTTGTAGTAGCGGCTCCACCTCGCTTCAAAAGTCACATCTCCCTCTCCCGTCTCTCCTCATTCAATTTTTTCCCTCCCCATCAGTACCTCCTCGTGAGCGGCCGTGGCTCTGTGTCTGTCCCAACACGCAAGTCGTCACTGGACGCTGCTCAAATTGATGGCGGCTTCTCCGGAGGACCATGTAGACCGCCGGCCGATCAGGAGAGTCCGGTCCAAGAGCGATACCCCTTACCTCGCCGAAGCCAGAGTTTCCTTCAACCTGCACACAGGTAGGTTGCTTCTCACGTTTGGCCATTGGTTTTCAGAGCGTAGCCGATAAAGCAACTGCACCTAACCTTACTAGCCTATTGTAAACTAACGGTTTTGTAACACATCATTATATTTGATAGTATTTTTTTTACTGAGACTGTGCTCGATCTGCACTATTGCCAGTGGGCTCTAGTGCATGTAGCCTGTAATGTGGAACTTTGGTTTTTCGTCATTTGCAATTTTGGTAGCATTTTGGACAAGTTTATAATATCAATCGAATTGTCTGATCAGCGAATTGATCATTTGCGATTAGGTTATGTAAGAAGAAGAACAAGATTTATGGTTATTGTTCAACGTGTGAGATTTGATTTCGTGAGAGAACGGCATTAGGTATTAATTCAATTCAGTTACATAATAGAGAAGCATTCGAATGGCAATCTGAGCCCCAACGTGATCGTAGTCACCAGCAAGGTGTTCAGGATTAGGCCACACCGGATAGATCCCTGACAGAGAACAGATTGGTGTTGACTGTTAAAGCACCGATGTATGTTAGCTACATCCACATTATTACATACAGTGTAAGATACTATTAATGTATTGGATGATGATTAGATTTTGTTTATGGCTTGTGGGAAACGTGCACAAATTGCTCCCCTCTGCGCGCCTAGGTGTATTGCATTCCTTGTTACCATGGTGACTTAGCATATTTCGGGCTGAGTCAGTTGTTATCCCACGAGACATTCATATGTTTTGCATTGTAATAGTATACAGCCTGAACCAAATGCAGCCAAATGTAGCCTTCCAATCAAATACCCTAGTTATTCTTATTTCGTTATCATGCAAAATAATGTATGTGGGATTGGATGATTGCCATGATGAATATGTTCATAAATAGATAGTGTCGGAGCCTTTTGCACGGTTTTAGTTGATAAATAGTCAATGCATCAGTTCAGTAGTCTTGCGGTGCTTCTTTCACGCGGCCGGAGCTGGCTGGCCACTGTGCTGTGGTGCTGAAACTGCTAGATAGGCAAGTTTGCCCGTCAGTTGCGTACGTGGAAAGACTTCGAATAACTTAAGGTAAATTATTTGATTGTTTTCTTTTAGGTGCTTGTTTTGTCTTAATCTGCTCTACTTTGTTAAACCAAACCAGATTGCTACATTTCTGATTTGATCATCATCCATCCCTCATCCAGGCGAATTGCATTTGTTTTTCCAGTCACACCCACACTGTGAATTCTGCTGTGACTAAACTGCAGCATCAGTCCCGATGGTGTTAAGATTGGCTTTACTGTGTTGTTGGTTAACACACAATATTGCACACCAGCTTGTAGTCCTTTGCATAGTTTTGGAAATAAATACTTTGCAGGCTATTGATGTATTTTGGAAATGTCTACTATCTTGTGTTTTGACTTGCCCTAAAACATGTTTTACTATGATCTGTAACGAATGAGTTGGAGCAGGTTACTTTACCCTCACTCTTCTAAAACAGTGACCCCAATCACATCAGGTAGGCTAAATGCTTTCCCTGATTATGTCTATTGTAATATGGGTGTGCCATGAGGGAGGGAGAGAGAGAGGGAGAAGGAGGAAGGGAGAGATAGAGCGAGAGAGAGAAGAGACAAATAGAGAGAGAGGTGGGGAGAGAATGATGGAGGGAGGTAGAAAGAGATGAAAAGAGAGAGAGAAAGGGAAACAGAGCAAGACAGAAACAGAGTGTTTCCATGTGGTGTGAGGCCAGCAGGAGGCCAAGTAGAGCTGTTATGTGGAAACAAGGTCACCAAGCCATTTGGCCCAGATGAGCCCTGAGGTAACCAGAACCTGTTCTAATGAGCCTGTCGGCCCGTGGAGGGGAGCATTCTGGGAGGGTTATGACTTTGCATGTCTCAGTCCTCCTTTTGCCAGTATTGGGAGGTGGCCTTAGTGGAAAGGGGCCAGGAGAATGGGGACCAGCACTACTGACAGCTGCACTATACCCCACCAGCACCTACATGATTCTTGGAATAGGCCTGAAGCATTCTGCTAATCTATATTCCACTGTATATGACCACAAATCTGTCTGCGCCAGACACCACAGATCACAATATGGTGTCAGATATCACACACTCATAGACGCACACACACAAACTCCAACAGACACAACATTCTGAGAGGACAACAGTACAATTATCTGAGGACACAGTTCCAAAGGCACTCTATTGTCTGACTGGCTGATGAACGTGTTGATCCCGGGTCAACATAATAACGATTTTTCATGTATGGCTTGAAGAAACCAGCATGTGCAATTCTATTCTGTACTCTGAACTGAAACTGCTGAAACATTTGGATCCCTGTTCTCCCAGGGTCACATACAGTAGGCTCATGTAGTCTCTGCTATGAGGCTAGCCCAGTCCTGCAAGGCTATAGCACCATAGCATCCAATTACTTTATGATAGGAATTACCCCATAATTGAATCAGGGGTGAGTACAGTAAGGGCTGAGGATGACAAGACGTACTGTAGGTATATTGAATTGGCCTGTTTAGCATTGTGTGGCTAATTTGATTGGTCTCTTTGATTAGATTAACCTGAGCTGAGTCATGCTGCTGGCTGCCATGTGAGTTCATCTTTAATAAAGTGGAGGTTTCTGTTGTTGTTAGAAACAGCAGCTAGGCTAAGCCCGGTTGTCTCTCACTGTTATGAAGCACCCAGTGATGTGATGCTGTACAGGTGAGTCCTAAATGGCACCCTATTCCCTAAATAGTGCACCACATTTGACCAGAGCCCTATGGGACGGTCGAAAATCCCAACAATGCCACCCTCTTGGAGGTTTGTCAGAGCAGCAGGTGACCATTCCAAAGGAGTATGTATCATGTACGGATGTATCTCTAAGCTATACATGGCTCTGCTTTGAGCGATTGGAACTACATCTGTCAGACTACTTAACTCAAGGTGAAGCCAGGATTTCAATCAACCATCCCAACAGGAAATTACTGCTAACCAGAGAAGCTGGTTGACACTTCCATTTCACACTGTGCACACAAACACAGAATGAATAGAATCCAGTACAAGCAAATGAAGGATTAGTATGGCAGGCTGCGAAGTGAATGTTTGGGTGAGAGCCGTGTGTGTGTTTGTGTGTGTGTGTGTGTGTGTGTGCATGCTTGCATGCGTGTTTGCGTGCATGTTTGTGTGCGTGGGTGCATGCGTGTGCTTGCAACGATATCTGTGTGTGTGTGCGCGACGGTGTGTGTGTGTGTTGTGTGTGTTGCCTGCCTGCTCGTCAGTCCAGCAGCTCTCTCATTAGATTAGTTTGTTTCGTTTGCTCATCACTCAGGCACAGCTTAACAACAGTCACATCTGTTATCTCCCTGTCACACACAGACACACACACTCTCTCACACACACACACATACAGACACACACACACCTCTCCCTTCCTTATACACACTCCCCTCTATTTCTCCTCATTCATTCTCTGTCAAACTCTAGCATACTGTCATCTTTTCTCAAACATTTTCACTTACTGAAGCCCTCCTTTGCCTCTCTATCTCACACACACAGTCACACAGTGTGTTTTAAGTTCAGATGTACTGGTTGTCAGTGCTCCCTTCAGATGGCTGTTACAGTGTTTTGTGGAAGGCATGAACCTTACCTTTGTGAGTGGTGCTCTTTGGCTCTCTAAAATGAGGTCAGATGGAAAGAGATGTATACTTTCTCTGTGTGTGCGTGTGTGCGCGTGCGAGTGCATTTGTGTGACAGACATATTTGGTATACTGTAGCTTTGACTGTTGACCCCTACAGCAGTGGTATTCAACCTTTTTCAGCAGGAACCCTCTTTTTTTCTACCAGAATTTCTGGGGACCCCTTATTAAAACGAATAAGTACATTTACTCAATCAAATTATCTTTCTCAAAAATGTTTGTATATTGTCCCATACAATAATCTGTACTCTTAAAGATGCACTATGCAGAAATTGCTCCGCCATTTCCCGCAAAAATTCTAATATTTAGCCTAATTTCAGTTTATGTGACAAAACAAGCAAGTATAGTGCTATGAAATATATTTTCCATAATCAAAAATATTGTATTTTCAGCTGTTTGAAGCTGGTGTACAAAACCAAAAGTAAAAGAGGCAAAAAAAAAAAAAGTATCAAATGTGAAGCATAGAAATAGTGCACATAGAACAGATCTACTGCTTCTAAGAATTTAAATGAGAATGACAGATCTATAACTCACATTTCTATGTGAATTTTGTCGGTCGCCCAAAAAGTAACATATTGCGGTTGCACATTTTGGCGACCCCACTGCAGTTCCCCCGCTTTGAATACCACTTCACTAGTATTGTGAAAAAAATCAAATCAGACAGTGGAGCCTTTCATCTGTGTGTGATTAAATTTGATCTGTTTTTGGTTTAGTTTAATCACATCTTTTGTACACTCCATATAGGATGGCTATCCTCATTGTTGATCTGTCTTACACAGTATTTGGTTTATCTTGTAATGTAATGTCTGTGATACACTGTGCATTTTACAGGGGTGGCCTACTGTGCAGTAGTTAGTTATCCTGTCCTGGGCAGCTGAATGCTGTGTGTGCAGACTGAGGCGTGGGACAGGGGACACTGATGGCTAGATCTCCATTAAAGGACATGGGCTGAATGTAAATAGCCTGTATGGGCTGCAGGGGACATGAATTTGAAGCTAGTTTCATACACATACACATGCAGTACACGCTCACAAACACACTCAAATATGCAACACATTCACGCAAGCATGCACACACACACACACTCCATTTAACACATGACTCCTTTCCTCAGCACCAAAATTTCGGACAACCTCTTTACAATGTTACGGGAACATTCTTTCCAATTCCCAGATGCCTGGTATAAGTGTATAAGCATTACAAGCCCATTGCAGTAGCATATTGCAGTTGAGGGACAGTAATGTTGAGTTCTCTCCCTCCCTCCTTCCCTGCTTCTTTCTCCCTCCCTCCCTCCCTCCCCCCCTCCCTCCCTCCTGCTCTCTGTAATCACTCCTGTCCCAGAGAGTACAATCAATACAGCCAGACGGATGGTGGAGGGCGGCAGGACAGAGCCCATCCAACGCCACCCTCTATCTTCCTGTCTCACCTGGGCCTTTCTGGGGAAATGATAGTGTGTCAGAGGGAAGCACATCACATAACCACCGGCCAGACCAGACCAGACAAGATCCACTCCCAGTTTTAAGGCTGCCTGTATTTGATCTCTATTTGAGGCCGTCTCTGGTCTACCCTGAGCGGATCTATCTCCTCTACGTCATACACTTCGCGTGTGCCTGGTTAGTCTGACTGCCTCACTGCCGGGAAGGGTTTCATATACGGTGCATTCGGAAAGTATTCAGACCCCTTCATTTTTTCCACATTTTGTTACGTTAAAGCCATATTCTAAAATTGATTAAATAGTTTTTTCCCCCTCATTAATCTACACCCAATACCCCATAAAGACAAAGCAATTTTGTTGTTGTTGAAATTGTTGCTAATTTATTAAACATTTTATAAACTGAAATATCACATTTACATAAGTATTCAGACCCTTTACTAAGTACTTTGTTGAAGCACGTTTGGCAGCGATTACAGCCTCAAGTCTTTTGGGTATGACGCTACAAGCTTGGCACACCTGTATTTGGGGAGTTTCTCCCATTCTTCTCTGCCGATCCTTTCAAGCTCTATCAGGTTGGATGGGGAGCGTCGCTGCACAGCTATTTTCAGATCTCTCCAGAGATGTTCGATCGGGTTCAAGTCCGGGCTCTGGCTGGGCCACTCAAGGACATTCAGAGACTTGTCCCGAAGCCACTCCTGCGTTGTCTTGGCTGTGTGCTTAGGGTTGTTGTCCTGTTGGAAGGTGAACCTTCGCCCTAGTCTGAGGTCCTGAGCGCTCTGGAGCAGGTTTTCATCAGGGATCTCTCTGTACTTTGCTCCGTTCATCTTTCCCTCGATCCTGACTAGTCTCCCAGTTCCTGCCGCTGAAAAACATCCCCACAGCCAGGTTTCCTCCAGATATGATGCTTGGCATTCAGGCCAAAGAGTTCAATCTTGGTTTCATCAGACCAGAGAATCTTGTTTCTCATGGTCTGAGAGTCCTTAAGGTGCCTTTTGGCAAACTCCAAGCGGGCTGTCATGTGCCTTTTACTGAGGAGTGGCTTCTGTCTGGCCAATCTACCATAAAGGTCTGATTGGTGGAGTGCTGCAGAGATGGTTGTCCTTCTGGAAGCTTCTCCCATCTCCACAGAGGAACTCTGGAGCTCTGTCAGAGTAACCATCAGGTTCTTGGTCACCCACTGACCAAGGCCATTCTCCCCCGATTGATCAGTTTGGCCGGGCAGACAGCTCTAGGAAGAGTCTTGGTGGTTCCAAACTCCTTTCATTTAAGAATGATGGAGGCCACTGTGTTCTTTGGGGACCTTCAATGCTGCAGAATGTTTTTGGTACCCTTCCCCAGATCTGTGCCTCGACACAATCCTGTCTCGGTGCTCTACGGACAATTCCTTCGACCTCATGGCTTGGACATACACTGTCAACTGTGGGATCTTATATAGACAGGCATTTCCAAATCATGTCCAATCAATTGAATTTACCACAGCTGGACTCCAATCAAGTTGTAGAAACATCTCAAGGATAATCAATGGAAACAGGATGCTCCTGAGCTCAATTTCAAGTCTCATAGCAAAGGGTCTGAATACTTATGTAAATACTTAAGTACTTAAGTATTTTTTAAAATATATATATTTTTAAATATATATTCACAGAAATATATATTTAAGAACCTGTTTTCACTTCATCATTATGGGGTATTGTGTGTAGATTGATGAGGAAAATGTTTTATTTAATCCATTTTAGAATAAGGCTGTAACGTAACAAAATGTGGAAAAAGTCAAAGGGTCTGAATACTTTCCGAATGCACTGTAGTAGGGCGGTTGTTGAATTGAGGCGGCATTTTGGTACATCTTCCCATTCTACATCAACTAATATGGCAGATTAATGACTTTAAATATATTTGACCATTATGATAACATTGTGCCACCAGTAGGAGTAGTAACACCAATGATGGTAACACCTATGAGAGATGTTTGGTTATTGAGGATTTTCTTAAAAGGATGCCACAGATGCGCAAATCTAAAGTCCTTAACCCTTTAAAAATAATTTACTAAAGTTAGATGATTAATAATTTGGCTAACAATGTTATTTCCCTTGAGTAATTGAGTAACACCAAGTGACACTGGATTTAAACACACCAAATTGTCTATGGAATCCTGACATTTTCTACAGACTAAAAGGGTGTAATTAGCAAATAATTGTGTTTAATATAGACTCCTCCCCTGAAAACACTGGAAGGAATACTCAAGGTCATTCCATCTTTGTAATGAGTGATTTTCAAGGCGGTAACACCAGTGACATAAAACTGAGGGTCAGACATTATAAATTGTTTTTTAAAAAGCCTTATTTGTTTTTATTGATCTCTATACAATATATTCAATACTTTTGTTCACTTTCTAGCATTCAAAATAATAGATAATAATATATATCTCTAAATCCCCAAAACATGTAACTACACTACTGGGACAAGTCAATTTGCTTACCCTAAGTACTTTAAATAATGCATAAACATAAAATGTTGCAGTATAAAGGACTATGATTATGTTTTATCATTGATAAACAGTTCAATATAAACAAATGTTTTAATTTTAGAGTATCTTTCATGGTTGCAAAGTCAAGGGACGCAAATGCCACCTCAATTCAAGAACGACCCAGTAGTCATTGCATCCTGGACATGGGTGTCTACTTAACTATGCCTTTAACAGAGATGACAGTTTGAGTTTACCACCAGTTTAATAATAATATAATAATATCCAAAGTGACTTACAGTCATGTGTGCATACATTTTTACGTATGGGTGGTCCCGGGGATCGAACCCACTACCCTGGCGTTACAAGCGCCATGCTCTACCAATTGAGCTACAGAGGACCACATAAGGATTAAGGAGTTTAATGACCCTTTACATTTCGACTCCTACCACAACCGGATAAGATTAGCATCCTTCTTTTTTAGCCCCAGTACAAATTCAAACATATATTCTGGAGGTGTTTGCAAGGTCAAGATTGTCTGGGAGCGTTTGCAGTCAGTCGTCAGTCTTAACGTGCCGATTCTGTTCCAGTTAAGGTGCAGTGCATCTGAGATTGATTGCTTTGGCGTGGTGCCAGGATGGACTCTGCTGAACCTGCAGTGTGTTAGCTGTTTGGCAACAATACACAAGACTATTATAAAGCATGTTCAACAAAGTGGCAAGAGATTACACCCTCAACACACACACACACACACATACACGCACACGCACACTCACATTTTACAAACATGCAACACACTTATTCTTATACCAATCCATTTGGATCAGCACAGGTTGTACCATACTGTATCATAAATCTCAGAATAAAACATGAATATTATATTGAAAATAGCTGTATAGCTGTGCTGCACTGAGGCAACTAATGGTGCTACGATTCCTTTCAACCCTCAGAACCAACCACCTGACTAGGAGATCTCCCATCATCCTCCACTTCAGATGAAAGAAGGAGACAGGCAGATGTCAACCATGAAAGGCCTGGAGAGATTGCACTTATTTTCTCTCTCTCTCTTTCTCTCTCTGTCTCTTTTTCTCTCTGTCCCTCTATCGCCCTCCCCCTCTCTCTCCTGAAGTGTGGGAATGACTAGCTGTAATATGCTTTCCACGTACCCCCCACCCCCCATCCCCCATGTGAAATAATGCATTCTGCAAAAGCTCTCCAAGCTGGGGAAAGCTGCGTGACAATGAGGTTATTAATCATATTTATAGTCAGTGTGGAAGAACGTTGGGTAAGGGGGTAGGGGGGGGACGGTGGGGGGATAGGAGGGGTTGAATCCCAATGACAGCTCCACCACTGCCAAAAGCCAATATGCTGCCTGGAGTAGGTGGAGGAGTGCAGTGTCTCTTTTCCTACACTCTTTTCCTTTTATTTTATTCAATCTGCAGAAAGCCCGGTGGAGCGCAGTGAATTTATCTCTGTTGGAGTTGGTGCAGGCAGGCAGCATTGTTGTGAAACAATGCGGAGGGAATGGCATAACTGCTTGTTGGTAGTATCGCACTACTGTTCCCACTGCACACCACCAGCTCTTTATGATATTTCTGCTGACAGGCAGAGGAGAGCTCGCAGACAGAACTCTCTCAATGCAATACTCTCTTAGAAAAAAAGGTGCTACCTAGAACCTAAAAGGGTTATTCGGCTGTCCGCATAGGAGAACCCTTTGAAGAACCCTTTTTGGTTCCAGGTAGAACCATTTTGGTTCCAGATAGAACTCTTTTGGATTCCATGTAGAACCCTTTCCACAGAGGGTTCTACATGTAACATAAAAGGGTTCTACCTGGAACCCAAAAGGGTTCTCCTAAGGGGACAGCCAAAGAACCCTTTTGGAACCCTTTTATCTAAGAGTGTAGTGTACAGCAGTAACCTTGGCATCCAATCAGTCAAAGCTACACTGCAGTATTTACACTTTTTTTTTACCATTGTGAAATTGCTTCATTATTTTTTACAGGTACAGTACTCTTACAGGTAGATGCTTCTGGGTAAGAATAAGACACGTGTGGATGGATAGTCATGGGTATTACCATGGTAGCCATGGTTTGATTGAATCCAGACCCTGTCTTGTCTGAACCATGACACTGGAACCCACATTTAGCCCATGCAGACCAAAGAGTAGATTCCAAGCACTGGGCACAAACTGGTTGAATCAACATTGTTTCAACGTCATCTGTCAACGTATTGTGATGTGGAATCTGTGGAAAATACATTGGATTTGAAAAATGTCATAAACGTAAACTGTTGTTTTGAGGGTGAAATTTCAACCACGGGTTTATGCCATCATGGTAACCAAATTTCACCATAGACAAACCTTGTTTAATATATGTTGAATTTTTTCTTCTGATTATATCCACTATCAGAAGAAAAAAAGTCTGGGAAGCACCTCCTACTGGAGAAATGATCTATCTACAGCTACCCCTTGGTCTCCCATCCACAGTTTTAACCAAGTCCAGCCCTGTTTAGCTACTTGTTACTGACTATTACCAATGTGCTATCGTGAGAATGATTGTCAAGAGATCTGTAATGATATTTAGTGATATTGAATTGTGTTTTGTTGTCAACACAACCAAATATCAACATTTTGAAGGATATGTATCTACTGCTTGAATAGTTCCATCTGTGCCACAGACTTAGTCTGGCTTTAATTCCAGTTAGTCTACTAATGAATAATTTATACAGTTGAAGTCGGAAGTTTACATACACTTAAGTTGGAGTCATTAAAACTCGTTTTTTCAACCACTCCAACTAATTTCTTTTTAACAAACTATAGTTTTGGCAAGTCGGTTAGGACATCTACTTTGTGCATGACATAAGTAATTTTTCCAACAATTGTTTACAGACAGATTATTTCACTTATAATTCACTGTCTCACAATTCCAGTGGGTCAGACGTTTACATAATAAGTTGACTGTGCCTTTAAACAGCTTCTGATAGGCTAATTGACATCATTTGAGTCAATTGGAGGTTACCTGCGGATGTATTTCAAGGCCTACCTTCAAACTCAGTGCCTCTTTGCTTGACATCATGGGAAAATCCAAAGAAATCAGCCAAGACCTCAGAAAAAAAAATTGTAGACCACAAGTCTGGTTCATCCTTGGGAGCAATTTCCAAATGCCTGAAGGTACCACGTTCATCTGTACAAACAATAGTACGCAAGTATAAACACCATGGGACCACGCAGCCGTCATACCGCTCAGGAAGGAGACGCGTTCTGTCTCCTAGAGATGAACATACTTTGGTGCGAAAAGTGCAAATCAATCCCAGAACAACAGCAAAGGACCTTGTGAAGATGCTGGAGGAAAAAGGTACAAAAGTATCTATATCCACAGTAAAACAAGTCCTATATCGACATAACCTGAAAGGCCGCTCAGCAAGGAAGAAGCTCCAAAACCGCCATAAAAAAGCCAGACTACGGTTTGCAACTGCACATGGGGACAAAAATCATATTTTTTGGAGAGAAGTCCTCTGGTCTGATGAAACAAAAATAGAACTGTTTGGCCATAATGACCATCGTTATGTTTGGAGGAAAAAGGGGGTGCCTTGCAAGCCGAAGAACAACATCCCAACCGTGAAGCACGGGGGTGGCAGCATCCTGCTGTAGGGGTGCTTTGCTGCAGGAGGGACTGGTGCACTTCACAAAATAGATGGTATCATGAGGAAGGAAAATGTTGTGGATATATTGAAGCAACATCTCAAGACATCAGTCAGGAAGTTAAAGCTTGGTCACAAATGGGTCTTCCAAATGGACAATGACCCCAAGTTGTGGCAAAATGGCTTAAGGACAACAAAGTCAAGGTATAGGAGTGGCCATCACAAAGCCCTGACCTCAATCCTATAGAACATTTGTGGGCAGAACTGAAAAAGCGTGTGCGAGCAAGGAGGCCTACAAACCTGACTCAGTTATACCAGCTCTGTTAGGAGGAATGGGCCAAAATTCACCCAATTTATTGTGGGAAGCTTGTGGAAGGCTACCCGAAACGTTTGAACCAAGTTAAACAATTTAAAGGCAATGCTACCAAATACTAATTGAGTGTATGTAAACTTCTGACCCACTGGGAATGTGATGAAATAAATAAAAGCTTAAATAAATCATTCTCTCTATTATTATTCTGACATTTCACTGACCTAAGACAGGGAATTTTTACTAGGATTAAATGTCAAGAATTGTGGAAAAACTGAGTTGAAATGTATTTGGCTAAGACTTCAACTGTAGGTTGGATACACGTCTACATCTCAACCAAAAATCTAAGTTAAAGAATAGGACTAAATCAAATCCAACTTTATTTAATGTGCATTTAAAGTTTGAATTTATTTTACTTAGTCCTATTCTTTAACTTCGATTTTTGGTTGAGATGGAGATGTGAATCCAACATATCAATTATTAATTTGTAGACAAACTGGAATTAAAGTCAGTTGCACAGATGGAACTATCCAAGCAGAAGATAAACCTCTGAAATACAACAAATAGCCTATTAACATGTCGAGATGTTAATGATATGTTGAATTCATGTCTCCAACTCAACCAAAAATAAAAGTGAAAGAATGGGATTAAGCCAGTGGCTCAGATGGAACTATCCAAGCAGTAGATACATCTCCTTTAAATGTTGATATTTGGTTGTGTTGTCAACCAAACACAATTCAATATACATTTTGTAATACAGCAAATAGCCTTTAAGGCTTTCTTACAATTGTATGTATATTTCAACCTAAAAATGAATAACTAGGGCCTCTCAAGTGGCGCAGCGGTCTAAGGCAGTGCTAGAGGAGTCACTACAGACCCGGGTTCCACCCCAGGCTGTATCACAACCTGCCGTGACCGGGAGTCCCATAGGGCGGCACACAATTGGCCCAGCGTCGTCCGGGTTAGGGGAGGGTTCGGCCGGGGGGGGCTTTACTTGGCTCATCGAGCTCTAGCGACTCCTTGTGGTAGGTCAGGCGCCTGCAGGCTGACCTCGGTCGTCGGTTGAACGGTGTTTCCACCAACACATTGGTGCAGTTGGCTTCCGGGTTAAGCGGGCGGGTGTTAAGAAGCGCGGCTTGGTGGGTCATGTTTTCTGGCGACGCAATACTTTGCCTCCCGAGTCTGTTGGGGAGTTGCAGCGATGAGACAAGATTGAAAAAAGGGGGGTACATTTTTAAAAACAAATCCATGACCACATTTTGAGGTTACTGTAACTACACATTTATTCTTATGTAATCATATAAAGCGAGAATGTTACATGTTCAAGATAGCAGACATAGGTTGTTGCAGGTCTGTGGAGATCTTCACAGTTACTGTAATAATCTGTGCAGTATCTCAAATATAATTCATCACTTGCACTATGTACTTTTAATGTAATCTCTACTGCAATCCAGGTCTGCTATTAGATGAAGCACAGTGATAACACATTCATCTGTTGTATAAATCAGATTTCTCATTGGAATTTGGTTGTGCTTTTAGGTGGTTGAAAGCATACAGATAACACATTGGAAATTCAACTAACTTTTTGAGTGAGTGAAGATAGTATGTAATGTCATTGATCAACGTCTCAACCAAATATTACCCAATTATCCACTTTGAAATGATGTGTTGTGCCCAGTGGGCAGATGTGTTTTCAATGGGGCAGAACTAGAGCAGCCAATGAGAATGGGACATATTTGAGGTGGTGGTTTGTGTGGCTCCCCTATTAAGACAGATCATTACGGGAAATGATGTACCCACCATTCAGACAGTTATGTAAGTCCACATTAAGCCTGACCAGTAGGCTATAGGAAGAGGAAATGAGTGGGTGTAGTAAAAGGCAATAGAGGTTGGATTAAGTGCTTAATGTTATATTCATTTTTGCATATGACGCTCTTACCTGGAGCAATGCATGAATCAGGGCAGGCAGTATACTGATCTGGAATTCCACACACACTACTACTTCACTTCCACCAAGCAAGGTTGAAATTGCTCGATACTTTACATTGTGTTGTAGAGCTGTGTCAGCATTAAATTGGGAGCAGTTACAGCCGTCTGCCACCCCCCTATCCCCCACCCCCTCCGTGTCTCCCCCCTCTGCCTTGTTCTCCCTGGGACCCTCGGGAACTGGAGTCCTGTGCAATTAGCATAATTGTGGTTGGGACTTAGCAGAGTGCTCTGTCGCCCATGAAAACTCCTGGGTGTAAGCAGTTACATAAATCAATGCCACCCACCCATGAGATCCAGAGCAGAGCTGCATGTATAGCTTTTAAACTTCGACTGAGTCATCACAGGCCAGAGGGAACGACTGAGCTCTGGGAACCAGCAATCCATTCACAAAAAAAAGAGGGAGAGAGAGGGGGGGATAGAGGGAGAGCAAGAGAGAGAGATAGAGAGAGGGAGTAGACAACAAGGAGAGCAGCGGTAGCTAGAGAGTTACAAATTAGAGATTTATAGATACACAGAGCAAGTGTGTGTGTGTGTGTGTGTGAGGGAGAGAGAGAGAGACCTAGCTAGAGAGAGACCTACCTGTTATGCATCTCCCAGAGGGCCATCGTGTGCCAAGCTGCTGCCAAGCTGCTGCCAAGCCGTCAGCCTACCGGTGAGTGTTGTTGCTGTGCTCAACTCAGTGGTGGTGTGTTTGCTCTCTCTCGTCTCAGTGCCCACATAGCAACGGTACACTGAGAACAGATGCAGGAAGGAAGAACAGTCTATCTGGAGGAATATCAAACTCAGAAGTGCAGGTTTGACATACTATTTATTTGGATATTAAACTCACAGGCCTCATTCTAGATTAATATGAACTCACAGAGCAAAGATTTTGAATTCTACCTTTCAGAGTATATTGTATGATCTGCTAACAAAGCCTGAATTGGAATGAGAAAAAAATACATGTTTGTTATTTCAAAGAGCTGCATATGTCCAACAATTCCCCACGGAGGCCCTGACTGTAGGGTTTATACTTCACTGCACGTGAATTAGGATTGGAACCATTCCCTCTCCCCTGTAAGACCTTGCTTCATTACTCTAGCTAAACTACCGGTCAAAAGTTTTAGAACACCTACTCATTCAAGGAGTGTTTCTTTATTTTTACTATTTTCTACATTGTAGAATAATAGTGAAGACATCAAAACTATGAAATAACACATATGGAATCATGTAGTAACCACACTCTTGGCATTCTCTCAACCAGCTTCATGAGGTAGTTCACCTGGAATGCATTTCAATTAACAGGTTGCCTTATTAAATGCGTTTGAGGCAATCAGTTGTGTTGTGACAAGGTGGGGGGGGGGGGGGGGGGGGGGTATACAGAAGATAGCCCTATTTGGTAAAATACCAAATATTATGGTAAGAACAGCTCAAATATGCAAAGAGAAACGACAGTCCATCATTACTTTAAGACATGAAGGTCAGTCAATATGGAACATTTCAAGAACTTTGAAAGTTTCTTCAAGTGCAGTCGCAAAAACCATCAAGCGCTATGATGAAACTGTCTCTCATGAGGACCGCCACAGGAATGGAAGACCCAGAGTTATCTCTGCTGCAGAGGATAAGTTCATTAGAGTTACCAGCCTCAGAAATTGCAGCCCAAATAAATGCTTCACAGAGTTCAAGTAACAGACACATCTCAACATCAACTGTTCAGAGGAGACTGTGAATCAGGCATTCATGGTCGAATTGCTGCAAAGAAACCACTACTAAAGGAGACCAATAAGAAGAAGAGACTTGCTTGGGCCAAGAAACACGAGCAATGGACATTAGACCGGTGGAAATGTGTCCTTTGGTCCAAATTGGAGATTTTTGGTTCCAACCGCCGTGTCTCTGTGGGACCTTATATAGACAGTCATGTGCCTTGCCAAATCATGTCCAATCAATTGAATTTACCACAGGTGGACTCCAATCAAGTTGTAGAAACATCTCAAGGATGATCAATGGAAAGGATGCACCTGAGCTCAATTTCGAGTCTCATAGCAAAGGGTCTCAATACTTATGTAAATAAGGTATTTCAGTTTTTTATTTTTAATACATTTGCAAAAATGTCTTATAACCTGTTTTCTCTTTGCCATTATGGGGTATTGTGTGTATATTGATGATATTTGTATTTTATTTAATCAATGTTAGAATAAGGCTGTAAAGTAACAAAATGTGGAAAAAGTCAAGGGGTCTGAATACTTTCCGAATGAACTGTGTATATATATATAGAGAGATTGTGTGAAAACATTGAACCTTCTGTAGTTTACAACAATTATAATTTCTAAAGTGGAAGTTGGACCCGCTCTCTCGCTTTCCCAGATGTTTAGTTAATTTCATTCCGATCTCCTTTGCATTATTGTAGCCTTTTCTGTAGCCTGTCAACTATGTGTCTATCTATCCCTGTTCTCTCCTCTCTGTACAGGCCATACAAACGCTTCACACCGCGTGGCTGCTGCCACTCTAATCTGGTGGTCCCTGCACGCACGACCCACGTGGAGTTCCAGGTCTCCGGCAGCCTCTGGAACTGCCGTTCTGCGGCCAACAAGGCAGAGTTCATCTCAGCCTATGCTACCCTCCAATCCCTCGACTTCTTGGCGCTGACGGAAACATGGATTACCACAGAAAACACTGCTACTCCTACTGCTCTTTCCTCGTCTGATCATGTGTTCTTGCATACCCCGAGAGCATCTGGTCAGTGCGGCGGTGGCACAGGAATCCTCATCTCTCCCAAGTGGACATTCTCTCTTTTCCCCCTGACCCATCTGTCTATCTCCTCATTTGAATTCCATGCTGTCACAGTCACTAGCCCATTCAAGCTTAAAATCCTTATCATTTATCGCCCTCCAGGTTCCCTTGGAGAGTTTATCAATGAGCTTGACGCCTTGATAAGTTCCTTTCCTGAGGATGGCTCACCCCTCACAGTTCTGGGTGACTTTAACCTCCCTACGTCTGCCTTTGACGCAACCTTCGCTCTCTCTTCCCCGCTACTCTCTCCTCTTCCATCCTATCATCTCTTCCCTCTGCTAAATCCTTCTCCCTCCGATGTCCTGATTCTGCCTCCTCAACCCTCCTCTCCTCCCTTTCTGCATCTTTTGACTCTCTATGTCCCCTATCCTCCCGGCCCACTCAGTCCTCCCCTCCTGCTCCGTGGCTTGATGACTCATTGCGAGCTCACAGAACAGGGCTCCTGGCAGCCGAGCGGAAATGGAGGAAAACTAGACTCCCTGCGGACCTGTCATCTTTTCACTCCCTCTTCTCTACATTTTCTTCCTCTGTTTCTGCTGCTAAAGCCACTTTCTACCACTCTATATTTCAAGCCTCTGCCTCTAACACTAGGAAGCTCTTTGCCACCTTCTCCTCCCTGCTGAATCCTCCTCCTCCTCCTCACCCTCCCTCCTCCCTCTCTGTGGATGACTTCGTCAACCATTTTGAAAAGAAGGTTGACGACATCCAATCCTCATTTATTAAGTCAAATGACACTGCTGGTCCTGCTCACACTGCCCTACCCTATGCTTTGACTTCTTTCTCCCCTCTCTTTCCAGATGAAATCTTGCGACTTGTGACAGCCGGCCACCCAACAACCTGCCCGCTTGACCCTATCCCCTCCTCTCTTCTCCAGACCATTTCCGGAGACCTTCTCCCTTACCTCACCTCGCTCATCAACTCATCCTTGACCGCTGGCCATGTCCCATCCGTCTTCAAGAGAGCGAGAGTTGCACCCCTCCTCAAAAAACCTACACTCGATCCCTCCGATGTCAACAACTACAGACCAGTATCCCTTCTTTCTTTTCTCTCCAAAACTCTTGAGCGTGCCGTCTCTAGCCAACTCTCCTGCTATCTCTCTCAGAATGACCTTCTTGATCCAAACCAGTCAGGTTTCAAGACTGGTCATTCAACTGAGACTGCTCTTCTCTGTGTCACGGAGGCTCTCCGCACTGCTAAAGCTAACTCTCTCTCCTCTGCTCTTATCCTTCTAGACCTATCTGCTGCCTTTGATACTGTGAACCATCAGATCCTCCTCTCCACCCTCTCCGAGTTGGGCATCTCCGGCGTTGCTCACTCTTGGATTGCGTCCTACCTGACAGGTCGCTCCTACCAGGTGGCGTGGCGAGAATCTGTCTCCGCACCACGTGCTCTCACCACTGGTGTCCCCCAGGGCTCTGTTCTAGGCCCTATCCTATTCTCTCTATACACCAAGTCACTTGGCTCTGTCATATCCTCACATGGTCTCTCCTATCATTGCTACGCAGACGACACACAATTAATTTTCTCCTTTCCCCCTTCTGATAACCAGGTGGCGAATCACATCTCTGCATGTCTGGCAGACATATCAGTGTGGATGTCCGATCACCACCTCAAGCTGAACCTCGGCAAGACGGAGCTGCTCTTCCTCCCGGGGAAGGACTGCCAGCTCCATGATCTCGCCATCAGGGTTGACAACTCCATTGTGTCCTCCTCCCAGAGTGCAAAGAACCTTGGCGTGACCCTGGACAACACCCTGTCGTTCTCCGCTAACATCAAAGCGGTGACCCGATCCTGCAGGTTCATGCTCTACAACATTCGCAGAGTACGACCCTACCTTACACAGAAAGCGGCACAGGTCCTAATCCAGGCACTTGTCATCTCCTGTCTGGATTACTGCAACTTGCTGTTGGCTGGGCTCCCTGCCTGTGCCATTAAACCCCTACAACTAATCCAGAACGCTGCAGCCCGTCTGGTGTTCAACCTTCCCAAATTCTCTCATGTCACCCCGCTCCTCCGCACACTCCACTGGCTTCCAGTTGAGGCTCGCATCTACTACAAGACCATGGTGCTTGCCTACGGAGCTGTGAGGGGAACGGCACCTCGTTACCTTCAGGCTCTGATCAGACCCTACACCCAAATGAGGGCACTATGTTCATCCACCTCTGGCCTGCTAGCCCCCCTACCTCTACGGAAGCATAGTTCCCGCTCAGCCCAGTCAAAGCTATTCGCTGCTCTGGCACCCCAATGGTGGAACAAGCTCCCCCATGACGCCAGAACAGCGGAGGCACTGACCACCTTCCGGAGACACTTGAAACCCTACCTCTTTAAGGAATACCTGGAATAGTATAAAAGTAATCATTCTACCCCCGCCCAACCCCCCTCATAAAAAAAAAAAAAAAAAAGTGGTTGTCCCACTGGCTATCATAAGTTGAATGCACCAATTTGTAAGTCGCTCTGGATAAGAGCGTCTGCTAAATGACGTAAATGTAAATGTTGTTGTGTATTGTCATATTTTACTGTACTGTTGGAGCTTGTAACATAAGCATTTCGCTACACCCGCAATAACATCTGCTAAATATGTGTATGTGACCAACAAAATGTTATTTTGATTTGTTCCTCCCTTTATATCGCTTCCTGTCTCTTTCCCTCCCTCATCATTCTCCCTTATATCTACACGTCTACGGATCTGTCATGTCTCCCCCCACACACCCCTCTCTCTCTTTCTCTCTCTCTCTCTCTCTCCCTCTCGTGTCCCTGGTGGTGGAGTAGTGGGTGAATATTAATTTCCATGTCAATACCGTCCACATCCTTGGACCTCTGCACCTGCTGTATTAGACTGCCAATGACACACTACAGCAGGAACAGAAACACTAAACTACCAGACTACTCCACAGAAACAGAGTAGGACCACATTTCTCGCTCTGCACCTCAACCCATCCCCACTGCACCATTCAGTAGATGAAGCAGGTATATCAGCAGACTAATACTATTCAGGAGTTGAGACAGATATGGTGGACTGATTTCTGTGCTCATTACTTGGTAGAGAAACCCATATTCTGGGAGATTTACAGATGTAGCCTAGCTAGCTGCACAGAGCAACAAAAGCACTTCTACTGCTGTTCAGCTGTCTGATAGCAACTGTTATTGCACGGAGGGCCGAGTGTCTGTGGGTTTTTGCTTCTCCCTTGTACTTGATTGATGAAGTAAGGTCACTGATTAGTAAGGAACTCTCCTCACCTGGTTGTCTAGGACTTAATTGAAATGAAAAAACAAAAACCAGCAGACACTAGGCCCTCCATGGAATGAGTTAGACACCCCTGCAATACACCATCTCCTGCTACTCAGCCTGGCTTGCAGTTCAGACTAATCACATAATATCAAACCTCTCGTCAGCATCTTGTGGAGGATGTACAGGCAGGTGGATTTGATGTGTGCCTGTTGTGTGTTTATTGAAGTCACTTTCACTAGCCAGCCAGTCTCTAACAACACTAGAAGCCTGGCATTGGGAGCTATGTACTAGAATGTTACACAGAGGCTATGTGTGCAGGAAGCGGTGGAAGTAGGTACATCCACTGTGGGGATTGAACCCGGGTCCCCAAGGCAAGTACGCTAACCATAACACCAAAATAGTTAAATGCCTTGGAGAAGTTAGTATCGCATTTACAGACACTTAGGCTTTTTTTCCAACATGAAAGACCAATGTGAACTATATTGTTAATGGCTGTGTAAACCATGCAGTTGAGTTTGACTAGTGTCTCCACTGGGGAATGCTGTGCTGTCTTCTCATAGACTCTCCATAAGTACTGAAGGGCGTTGGTTTAACAACTTCATAAGAAATATTTAAAGGGGAGTGCAGTGTGTTATATTTCCAAGCAGTTTAGAGGAGCTCTCAATGATAGGCTTTGGTTTTTAAACACTTACAGTTGAAGTCGAAAGTTTACATTCACTTAGGTTGGAGTCATTAAAACTAGTTTTTCAACCACTCCACAAATGTCTTGTTAACAAACTATAGTTTTGGCAAGTCGGTTAGGACATCTACTTTGTCCATGACACAAGTAATTTTTCCAACAATTGTTTACAGACAGATTATTTCACTTATAATTCACTGTATCACAATTCCAGTGGGTCAGCAGTTTACATACACTAAGTTGACTGTGCCTTTAAACAGCTTGGAAAATTCCAGAAAATGATGTCATGGCTTTAGAAGCTTCTGATAGGCTAATTGACATCATTTTAGTCAATTGGAGGTGTACCTGTGGATATATTTCAAGGCCTACCTTCAAACTCAGTGCCTCTTTGCTTGACATCATGGGATAATCAAAATAAATCAGCCAAGACCTCAGAACATATTTTGTAGACCTCCACAAGTCTGGTTCATCCTTGGGAGCTATTTCCAAACGCCTGAAGGTACCACGTTCATCTGTACTAACAATAGTACACAAGTATAAACACCATGGGACCACGCAGCCATCATACTGCTCAGGAATGTATGTACGATTATGGTCACAACTTTTGACTAGAGCGTTTTTGAATATCAATTTCCTTGGTACTTTGGTGCGAAAAGTGCAAACCAATCCCAGAACAACAGCAAAGGACCTTGTGAAGATGCTGGAGGAAACAGGTACAAAAGTATCTATATCCACAGTTAAACAAGTCCTAAATCGACATAACCTGAAAGGCCACTCAGCAAGGAAGAAGCCACTGCTCCAAAACCACCATAAAAAAGCCAGACTGTGCAACTGCACATGGGGACAAAGATCGTACTTTTTGGAGAAAAGTCCTCTGGTCTGATGAATGAAAAATATAACTGTTTGGCCATAATGACCATCATTATATTTGGAGGAAAAGGGGGTACCTTGCAAGCCGAAGAACACCATCCCAACCGTGAAGCACAGGGGTGGCAGCAGCATGCTGCGGGGGTGCTTTGCTGCAGGAGGGACTGGTGCACTTCACAAAATAGATGGCATCATGAGGAAGGAAAATTATGTGGATATATTGAAGCAACATCTCAAGACATCAGTCAGGAAGTTAAAGCTTGGTCACAAATGGGTCTTCCAAATGGACAATGACCCCAAGCATACTTCCAAAGTTGTGGCAAAATGGCTTAAGGACAACAAAGTCAAGGTATTGGAGTGGCCATCACAAAGCCCTGACCTCAATCCTATAGAACATTTGTGGGCAGAACTGAAAAAGCGTGTGCGAACAAGGAGGCCTACAAACCTGACTCAGTTACACCAGCTCTGTCAGGAGGAATGGGCCAAAATTCACCCAACTTATTGTGGGAAGCTTGTGGAAGGCTACCCGACACGTTTGACCCAAGTTAAAGGCAATGCTACCAAATACTAATTGAGTGTATGTAAACTTCTGACCCACTGGAAATGTGATGAAATAAATAAAAGCTGAAATAAATCATTCTCTCTACTATTATTTTGACATTTCACATTCTTAAAATAAAGTGGTGATCCTAACTGACCTAAAACAGGACATTCTTACTAGGATTAAATGTCAGGAATTGTGAAAAACTCAGTTTAAATGTATTTGGCTAAGGTGTATGTAAACTTCCAACATCAACTGTATGAGACTTGGCTCTTTTTTGCACCATCATTCTCATTTGCATATCGGTGTGTTCAACACTCACTTGGTCATACCAAGGACAAGAAGGAAAGTCTATGTGTCCAAGTGTTCAGTGGAGACCAATGTGTTTCAAATGACCTTGGTGTTGGGATGGGATGGGGGAAAAATGTATCTGGTCAAGGAACCCAGTCAGACTTCACTCAGACCGAGATGCCCAAAATAGTATGAGCTGTATTCATTTCCAAAGGCAAAATGTCATCTCAACAATATGGTAAATGTATGTACGATTATGGTCACAACTTTTGACTTGAGCATTTTTGAATATCAATTTCCTTTGGTTGTGAACACCATTAATAAAAACCTTTGGACTATGGAATTTTAGATTGAGTAATTAATTTTGTCCACTAATACTGTTCCCCCCCCCCCCCCCCTCAATAACTCTAGCTAGATATACAGTGCCTTCAGAAAGTATTACCACCCCTTGACTTTTTAACATTTTGTTGTCGTACAGCTTGAATTTAAAATGGATTAAATTGAGATTTTTTGGTAACTGGCCTACACACAATACCCCATAATGTCAAATTGGAATTATGTTTTTAATTTTTTTAATAAATTAATAAAAAATATTCAACCCCTTGGTTATGACAAGCCTAAATAAGTTCAGGAGTAAAAATGTGCTTAACAAGTCACCTAATAAGTTGCATGGACTCACTCTGTGTGCAATAATAGTGTTTAACCTGATTTCTGAATGACTACCCAATCACTGTACCCCACACATATTATCTGTAAGGTCCCTCAGTCGAGCAGTGAATTTCAAACACAGATTTAAACACAAGGACGAGGGAGGTTTTCTAATGCCTCGCAAAGAAGGGCACCTATTGGTAGATGGGTAAATAAACAAAACAGACATTGAATATGCCTTTGAGCATGGTGAAGGTATTGCATCAATACACCTAGTCACTACAAAGATACAGGCGTCCTTCCTAACTCTGTTGCCGGAGAGGAAGGAAACTGCTATGGGATTTCACCATGAGGCCAATGGTGACTTTAAAACAGGTACAGAGTTTAATGGCTGTGATAGGAGAAAACTGAGGATGGATCAACAACATTGTAGTTACTCCACAATACTAACCTAATTGACAGAGTGGAAAGAAGGAAGCCTGTAAAAAAATAAAATATTCCAAAACATGCATCCTGTTACTAAAGTAATACTGCACCGAATGTGGCAAGCAATTAACTTTTTGTCCTGAACACAGTGTTATGTTTGGGGCAAATCCAATACAACACATTACTGAGTACCACTCTCCATATTTTCAAGTATAGTGGTGGCTACATCATATTATGGGTATGCTTGTAATTGTTGACTGGGGAGTTTTCTCAGGATAAAAAGGAAATGAAATGGAGCTAAGCACAGGCAAAATCCTAGAGGAAAACCTGGTTCAGTCTGCTTTCCACCAGACACTGGGAGATTAATTCCCTTTTCAGCAGAGCAATAACCTAAAACACAAGGCCAAATCTAAACTGGAGTTGCTTACTAAGAAGACAGTGAATGTTCCTGAGTGGCCGAGTTACAGTTTTGACTTAAACCTACTTGAAAATCTATGGAAAGGCCTTTAAATGGTTGTCTAGCAGTGATCAACAACCAATTTGACAGAGCTTGAAGAATTTTGAAAAGAATAATGGGCAAATGTTGCACAATCCAGGTGTGGGAATTTCTTAGAGACTTACCCAGAAAGACTCACAGCTGTAATCGATGCCAAAGGTGCTTCTACAAAGTATTGACTCAGAAGGTTGAATACTTATGCAAATTATTTATTTCTGTATTTAATTTTCAATACATTTGCAAGAATTTCTAAAAACGTTTTCACTTACATTGGGTATTGTGTGTAGATGGGTGAGAGAAAAAAGATAAATTTCATCCTTTTTGAATTCAGGCAGTAACACAACAAAATGTGGAATAAGTCAAGGGGTATGAATACTTTCTGAAGGGACTGCATCACCATGTCAGTGTAGCTTTTTATTGCTTGAGTGCCTGCCTTTATGAAATATTCATGTTTTCTGCATTCCACATCTCCTGAGAGGTCTTAGAGCCAGGAGTCACTGCCGGGAGTGCACTGATTATGCCAGAGGCTGGATTGGTGTAAAAACCATCTGAAACAGGTTATAAGAGGTTTCACTGATTGGGAGGAGAAGAACCACACCTGAAGCCTCTGCCACCTAGCCTGGTCCCAGATCTGTCTGTGCTCTCTTGCCAACTCCTTTGGTCACAACAACCATAGGAGTTAGCAAAGCAGTACAAACACATCCAAGACCAGGCTATCTGCCACACTGCAGATCCTGAGAGTCTGGGAGCTGTTCACTCCCATCATAGAAGAAAGAGTATTCTCTAGCAAAAAAAAATTATCAAAAGGGGCTGGTCTTTTTGTAGCACATAATGTAACAATGCTGCTCTCTCGTGGAGAACATTATGCTACTGCAACAGTAGTGCAGTGATGAAAATGCATATGCCTCTGGGTTACAGCAGTTACTGGACTGTTATGAGACTAAACCCCAGGAAAAGGGTCACAATGGCAATGAATATTTAAAGTCCACAGAGGAGGAAAGATTTGATATAGCATTCTAATAAGGGGAAAAGTCATAATAGACTGTGTGATCTTTTTAAATGGGTATATACACCATTATTTTTTGACAGCTACAGTAAATGGTTACCATGTTTAGCAAGGCCAGAAAGCATAACAGAATGCATGTCGCACAGAGGAAGATTTTCTTACAAATTGTATTTTCTATATAAGAAAATATATGTTATTTTATATGTAAACTCAGGATGCACCATACAGTCATTGGGACGAACATCAACCTGGACTCAGGGGTAGACATAGTAAATGAGAACTGAGACTCTCAAATTAGTATGATATTTTATCTTTGGTATGGTATTTATTAATTTGTGGATGTCCATCATCCATTTCGTATGTATGTTACAAATTACGATTCATACAATATGTTACGAATTTGTAATATGTATGATATGTTACGAATTCCAATTTGTTGTGTCTAATGTTAGGTAGGTGGCTAGGTGGCTAATGCTAACTAGAGCCCTGCATGGGCATGAATTTTAAACCGAGCCCTACCCATGCCCACGACATTCAGGCCCTACCCTACCCAGGCCCGATTGCTTCTGCCAAATTTAAGGCCGGCCCTGCCTGAAATCTTAGTAAGCTGCTCCTCTCTGTCTGTCACTCGCTCCCTGCGTGCAGCTCGCTCTGCATGCGCTCTGCTCATGGCGCTCTGAGTCTGTGAGTATCCATAGCAACGGCTCCGCTTGGGCTGCTCTGTTCAATGAAGAGACATAAGAGAGCAGTTAGCTGTTAGCTACTTTTCGTCACTCTAAACTCCGACAAAACTCAAGGAACATTATTATTTTCTGTGAAATAATCTCTCATGTCTTATATTTGACGAGGTTGAAGCACTTCAATGTTATGATCTTAGTCAGATATGCCTGTACTTACTGCACAGCAGAGCATGTGCAAATGGTTCAGCTTCAAAATGTCAGTGATCAATTTAGTGATACCGGAGTCCTGCCTGTACCCTGGTTATTGATGAAAAAACAGGCTCTACCTGGCGCTAACCCTATGTATAACCCCTGTATCCAGGCTCTGTCGCAGCCGGCCGCGACCGGGAGACTCATGGGCGGCGCACAATTGGCCCAGCGTCGTCCAGGGTAGGGGAGGGAATGGCCGGAAGGGATGTAGCTCAGTTGATATAGCATGGCGTTTGCAACGCCAGGGTTGTGGGTTCGATTCCCACGGGGGGGCCAGTATAAAAAAATATGTATTCACTAACTGTAAGTCGCTCTGGATAAGAGCGTCTGCTAAATGACTAAAATGTAAAATGTATAATGTCTGGGCCTGTCGGGCTTGTGTCGGGTAGCAAAGCTTGGTGGCTAATGTTAGCTAGGCTAGGGATTAGGGTTAGGGGTTAAGGTTAAGGTTATGGTTAGGAGTTAGGTTAAAGGGTTAAGGTTAGGGGAAGGATTAGCTAACATGCTAAATAGTTGCAAAGTAGCTAAAAAGTAGGAAGTAGTTGCACATTTGCAAATTAGCTAAAATACTAAAGTTGTCTGTGATGAGATTCGAACATGCAACCTATGGGTTGCTAGACGTTCACGTTATACAAGGTTAGGCTTAAGGTTAGGGTTAGGAGTTAGGTTAAATGGTTGAGAGTAATGGAGGGTGCATGGCCTCTGATAGTGTATCCGATAGTGAAAGTGATGTGGATGCTAATGGTTATGTCTATCCAGGATTGAGGACGATGAATGAAGATGTCGAGTTTGAATCCGATGACGCCAGCAACAATTAGGAAAGAAGTTAATGAGAATATTGGATGGACTACTGTCGCTGAAGGTCAGATAAAAAAAGCTAAAGTTACAGTTAAGATGCCGTCTAGTAAACCTACTGCTCATGCTACTACTTCAGTGTGTAGTAGGGGTGAGGTTTGGAGTTAAGGCTTAATCTGTGTCCGGGAAACTGTCCCTTAATGAGCAAGTACCCCAGATACCAGTCGTGGGGTTAATACCAATTTCATTTGACTGCTTGGCATATTGCTTGGCATGTTGTTTACCGACTAACTTATGTGAACTCATGTACATGTAGTCTAATCCTTTTCTGTACAGTGAGTGTTTTGTCCTTTATGTGATTGAATCAAATTCTATTCTTTACATGCTTACTGACAAAAGCAACATAAAGGTTGAGAATTAAAGAAATACACTGCAGGCTGTAGTGATGTGGACATTCAATCTACAGTCGGCTACTTTCGCTTTACCACTCAAACACCCAATGACACACTCCTCCACCACTAATCGGAGGAGTAAGGATGGAGGACAGACTTTTGCCCAAACGAGAAACGCCCTATGAGACCAGCCTGCGCACATTTATTTAGTATTGTTTTCCATTTCCAGTAGGCTATACACCTGCATGATGTATTGCTGCTACCGAGAGGTTCAGTATGTCACTACTCAGCACAACCCATTTCTGACACTGAAGGTACAGATCACAGGTGGCACCTTAATTGGGGAGGACGGGCTCATGGTAATGTCTGGAATGGTATCAAACACACCACACACACAGTGGTGTAAAGAACTTAATTAAAAAATCCTTAAGTAGTTTTTTGGGGTATCTGTACTTTACTTTACTATTTACAGGGCATTCTGAAAATATTCAGGCCCCTCACTTTTTCCCAAAAAAATTTACGTTACAGCCTTATTCTAAAATGGATTAAATCGTTTTTTCCCCTCATCAATCTACACACAATACCCCATAATGACAATGCAAAAACTGTTTGTTATAATTTTTTGCAAATGTATTAAAAATAAAAAACTGAAGTAAACATTTACATAAGAATTCAGACCCTTTACTCAGTACTTTGTTGAAGCACCTTTGGCAGCGATTACAGCCTCGAGTCTTCTTGGGTATGATGCTACAAGCTTGGCACACCTGTATTTGGGGAGTTTCTCCCATTCTTCTCTGCAGATCCTCTCAAGCTCTGTCAGGTTGGATGGGGAGCGTCGCTGCACAGCTATTTTCAGGTCTCTCCAGAGATGTTAGATCGGGTTCAAGTCCAGGCTCTGGCTGGGCTACTCAAGGACATTTAGAGACTTGTCCTGAAGCCACTCCTGCGTTGCCTTGGCTGTGTGCTTAGGGTCATTGTCCTGTTGGAAGGTGAACCTTCGCCCCAGTCTGATATCCTGAGCACTCTGGAGCAGGTTTTCATCAAGGATCTCTCTGTACTTTGCTCCGTTCATCTTTCCCTCAATCTTGACTAGTCTCCCAGTCCCTGCCGCTGAAAAACATCCTCACAGCATGATGCTGCCACCACCATGCTTCACCGTAGGGATGGTATTGGCCAGGTGATGAGCGGTGCCTGGTTTCCTCCAGACGTGACGCTTGGCATTTAGGCCAAATCTTGTTCAATCTTGGTTTCATCAGACCAGATAATCTTGTTTCTCATGGTGTGAGAGTCCTTTTGGTGCCTTTTGGCAAACTCCAAGCAGGCTGTCATGTGCCTTTTACTGAGGAGTGGCTTCCGTCTGGCCACTCTACCATAAAGGCCTGATTGGTGGAGTGCTGCAGAGATGGTTGTCCTTCTGAAATATTCTCCCATCTCCACAGAGGAACCTCTGGAGCTCTGTCAGAGTGACCATCAAGTTATTGGTCACCTCCCTAACCAATGCCCTTCTCCCCCGGCTGCTCAGTTTGGCCGGGTGGCCAGCTCTAGGAAGTGTCTTGGTTGTTCCAAACTTCTTCCATTTAAGAATGATGAAGGCCACTGTGTTCTTGGGGACTTTTCAATGCTGCAGAAATGTTTTGGTCCCCTTCCCCAGATCTGTGCCTCGACACAATCCTATATTGGAGCTCTACGGACAATACCTTCGACCTCATGGCTTGGTTTTTGCTCTGACATGCACTGTCAACTGTGGGACTATATATAGACAGGTGTGTGCCTTTCCAAATCATGTCCAATCAATTGAATTTACCACAGGTGGACTCCAATCAAGTTGTAGAAAAATCTCAAGGATGATCTATGGTAACAGGATGCATCTGAGCTCAATTTTCGAGTCTCAAAGCAAAGGGTCTGAATACTTATGTAAATAAGGTATTTCTGTTTTGAATTTTTTATAAATGTGCACACATTTCTTAAAAACGGTTTTAGCTTTTGTCACGAACGTTGAGAGACGGGTCAGACCAAGGTGCAGCGTGAAAAGCGTACATGTTTATTTAACTCAATAAACATAAACAAAACAAGAAACAACGTAACGTGAGGTCCTCAGGCTATACACATACAAGCCTAACACGGAACAAGATCCCACAACTAAGGTAGGCAAACAGGCTACTTAAGTATGATCCCCAATCAGAGACAACGAGCGACAGCTGGCGGATCCGGCTCCGGGCGTGACGACTTCTCCCTCTCTGCCTCCCCGTTGCACCCCTGGTCTGATCTGGACCTCGGTGCGATGCTTCCCTTCTCCTTCCTCCCACGATGCACCAAGCCCTGTCTGGACCCTGGTGTGGGAGACCCCGAACCTGGAGAGGGGCTGACGTCTGGGCCTGGATCGGCAATCCCCCCACGATGCACCAAGACCTGTCTGGACCCTGGTGTGGGAGACCCCGAACCTGGAAAGGGGCTGACGTCTGGGCCTGGATTGGCAATCCTCCCGCGATGCACCAAGCCCTGTCTGGACCCTGGTGTGGGAGGCCCCGACCCTGGAGAGGGGCTGACTTCTGGGTCTGAAGTGGACCCGCTGACCGGAGCTGGACTGGGCACCGGTGGAGCGGACTGCTCTGGCTCCGGAGTGGAGCCACTGACCGGAGCTGGACTAAGCACCGGTGGAGCGGACTACTCTGGCTCCGGAATGGATCCGCTGACCGGAGCTGGACTGGGCACCGGTGGAGCGGACTGCTCTGGCTCCGGAGTGGAGCCGCTGACCGGAGTTGCACTGGACCCCGGTGGAGCGGACTGCTCTGGCTCCGGAGTGGGGCCACTGACCGGAACTGAACTGGACACCGGTGGAGTGGACTGCTCTGGCTCCGGAGTGGAGCAACCGACCGGAGCTGGATCAGGCACCGGTGGAGCAGGCCGGTCCGGACTGGGGACACGCACCACTGGTCTGGTGTGAGGAGCAGGAACGGGCCGGGCCGGACTGGAGACACACACCACAGGTCTGGTGCGAGGAGCAGGAACGGGCCGGGCCAGACTGGGGACACGCACCACTGGTCTGGTGCGAGGAGCAGGCACGGGCCTTACCGGACTGGGAACACGCACCACTGGCTTGGTGCAAGGTGCAGGCACGGACCGGGCCGGACTGGAGACACGCACCACTGGCCTGGTGCGGGGAGCAGGTACGGGGCGTACCGGGCTGGCGACACGCACCACTGGTTTGGTGCGAGGAGCAGGGACGGGCCGTACTGGACTGGGAACACGCACCACTGGCTTGGTGCGGGGAGCAGGTACGGGGCGTACCGGACTGGCGACACGCACCACTGGTTTGGTGCGAGGAGCAGGGACGGGCCCTACTGGACTGGGAACACGCACCACTGGCTTGGTGCGGGGAGTAGGTACGGGGCGTACCGGGCTGGCGACACGCACCACTGGTTTGGTGCGAGGAGCAGGCACGGGCTGTACCGGACTGGGAACTGTCGTTAGAGATCTCCGACTGTACCAGTCTTTTACTCTCCGCACCCAGTACTCCTCCAGTGAGGACTCCTCCTGGAGCCCCGACGAGTGCAGTGGTCGGGGCTCTTCTCTATTGATCCCCGACCACCCTTTTATTGGGGCGGTCTCTCGGGCTTCCTCCTCGGCCGGCACCTTCTGTGTTGCCGTTGCTCCTCTCTAACCCGGGCCTCCTCTGTCTGTTCCCAAGGATGGCGATCCATCCCAGCCTGGATCTCCTCCCATGTCCAAGATCCCTTACCATCCAGGATCTCCTCCCATGTCCAGGATGTCCGCTGCTGGCCACGCTGCTTGGTCCTCGTTTAGTGGGATCTTCTGTCACGAACATTGAGAGACGGGTCAGACCAAGGTGCAGCGTGAAAAGCGTACATGTTTATTTAACTCAATAAACATAAACAAAACAAGAACCAACGTACTGTGAAGTCCTCAGGCTATACACATACAAGCCTAACACGGAACAAGATCCCACAACTAAGGTAGGCAAACAGGCTACTTAAGTATGATCCCCAATCAGAGACAACGAGCGACAGCTGTCTCTGATTGGGAATCACACCCGGCCAAACCTAGAAATACAATACCTAGAACATAACCATAGAATTTCTAGCATAGATTCTCACGCCCTGACCAAACCAACTAAAGACGACCGGCCTCTCAAGGCCAGGGCGTGACAGCTTTGTCATTATGGGGTATTGTGAGTAGTTTGATGATGAAAACATTTTATTCTATACATTTTAGAATAAGGCTGTAACGTAAAAAGTCAAGGGGTCTGAATACTTTCCGAATACGCTGTATATTTTTGACAACATTTGCTTTTACTTTACATTCCTAAATAAAATAATGTACTTTTTGCTCCATACATTTTCCCTGACACCCAAAAGTACTTATATTTGTATTGCTTAGCAGGACTGAAAAATTGTCAAATTCACACACTTATCAAGAGAACATCCCATGTCATCCATAATGCCTTTGATCTTGCGGACTCACTAAACACACATGCTTTGTTTGTAAATTATGTCTGAGTGTTGGAGTGGGCCCTTGGCTATCTGTAAATAAACAGAAAAATAAAGAAATAATGTAATACAAGGAATTAGAAATGATGTATACTTTTCCTTTGACTTTTGAAACTTAAGTATATTTTAGCAATTACATTTACTTTTGATACTTAAGTATATTTAAGACCAAATACTTTTAGACTTTTACTCAAGTAGTATTTACTGGGTGACTTTAACTTTTACCTGAGTCATTTTCTATTAAGGTATCTTTACTTTTACTCAAGTATGACAATTGGGTAATTTTTCCACCACTGCACACACATGGTTACCATGTGTTTATTACCATTCCATTTACTCTATTCCAGAAATGTCCTCCCGTCACCAGCCTTCTGTGGTACAGAGTATTGTAAAAAAATAAAAAAAATAATAATAATAACAATAATACAACGGTGTGATGTCCTGGGACAACAAATGTGTATGGTGTCCCTGGGACAGCATATATGGTGTGCTAGAGACAATGTAAAGGTATGAGATATATCATATTGTAGTTTTTGACGCTCCTGACCGAATGAGGTGTGTGAAATTAGTAATGTGAATTGATTGACCACTAGATGGAAGCATTAAGCCATACATGGCAAGTCATCTTTACAACCTTTCCATTGTAGCGTTCTCATAAAATAGACAAGGTGGAACACTTTCCAAATCCAGTCAAATCACATTTTATTGGTCGCATACACATATTTAGCAATGTTATTGCAGGTGTAGCGAAATGCTTGTGTTCCTAGCACCAACAGTGCAGTAATATCTAACAATACATATTAATCTAAAAGTAAAAGAATGGAATTAAGAAATATAGAAATGTTAGAATGAGCAATGTCGGAGTCCGGAGTATAAATATATGTATAATATACAGTACCAGTCAAAAGTTGACACACTTTTCATTCAAGGGTTTTTCTTTATTTTTACTATTTTCTACCTTGTAGAATAATAATAATGAAGACATCAAAACTATGAAATAACACATGTGGAATCATGTAGTAACCAAAAAAGTGTCAAGAAAAATCTAAATATATTTTATAATTGAGATTCTTCAAAGGAGCCACCCTTTGCCTTGATGACAGCTTTGCACACTCTTGGCATTCTCTCAACCAGCTTCACCTGGAATGCTTTTCCAACAGTATTGAAGGAGTTCCCACATATGCTGAGCACTTGTTGGCTGCTTTTTCTGGAGGTGTGTTGGGTCATTGTCCTGATGAAAAACAAATGTTAGTCCCATTACGCCCAAACCAGATGGGATGGCGTATCGCTGCAGAATGCTGTGGTAGCCATGCTGGTTAAATGTGCCTTGAATTCTAAATAAATCACTGACAGTGTCACCAGCAAAGCACCCCTACACCATCACACATTTTACATTTTAGTCATTTAGCAGACACTCTTATCTAGAGCGACTTACAGTTAGTGAGTGCATACTTTTTTTTTCATACCTTTTCCTCCATGCTTCACGGTGGGAACTACACATGCAGAGATCATCCGTTCACCTGCACTGCGTCTCACAAAGCCACGGCGGTTGGAACCAAAAATCTCAAATTTGGACTCAAGACCAAAGGACAGATTTCCACCGGTCTAATGTCCATTGCTCGTGTTTCTTGGCCCAAGCAAGTCTCTTCTTGTTATTGGTCTCCTTTAGTAGTTTTTTTGTTGTTGCAGCAATTCGACCATAAAGGACTGATTCACGCAGTCTCCTCTGAACAGTTGTGTTGAGATGTGCCTGTTACTTGAACTCTGTGAAGCATTTATTTGGGCTGCAATATCTGAGGCTGGTAACTCTAATGAACTTATCCTCTGCAGCAGAGGTAACTCTGGGTCTTCCTTTCCTGTGGCGGTCCTCCTGAGAGCCAGTTTCATCATAGCGCTTAATGGTGTTTGCGACTGCACTTAAAATGTTCCGTATAAACTGACCTTCATGTCTTAAAATAATGATGGACTGTTGTTTCTCTTTGCTTATTTGAGCTGTTCTTGCCATAATATGGACTTGGTCTTTTACCAAATAGGGCTATCTTCTGTATACCACCCCTACCTTGTCACAACACAACTGATTGGCTCAAACGCATTAAGAAGGAAAGAATTTCCACAACTTAACTTTTAAATAGTCACACCTGTTAATTGAAATTCATTCCAGGTGACTACCTCATGAAGCTGGTTGAGAGAATGCCAAGAGTGTGCAAAGCTGTCATCAAGGCAAAAGGTGGCTACTTTGAAGAAACTCAAATATAAAATATATTTAGATTTGTTTAACACTTTTTTGGTTACTACATGATTCCATATGTGTTATTTCATAGGGTCATGGGTAGTTTGTTTCCATAGCTAGTGATACAGTCTAATAGTTATCTCCTGGAATGTGACAGGTTACCTCTGTTGTGATACTCTTTCAGTTCTCCCCTGTACCCCGACTCTGTGATAATTGAATTACCGCCTCACGCTGACTCCTTACTCCTCACTCCCTGATTCCAATCCATAACAGTGTGCAGGTACTATAGCTATAATTAGGTATATTCTGAGACACTTCGCTGTCCCTGAAATATGGTGTGTGTTTGTGTGTGTGTGACTCAAGTGGCCTCATTTACCTTTTCTTTCATAGTGTCTCAGTCAGACTTTACATAAGCGATTACATTACGTTCTGTGTCTTGTCAAGTGGAAGATTGAGCTTAGTTTTCAGGGTGGAGCCAATGACTGTGTATCTAAATGGAGGAAGATTAGGTTCCTCCCAGATTATAATTGCATAACGATTCAACACTGCCATTGGGAGACTGAAAGGAGAGACAGAAAAAGCAATCATGCTTTCATAATCTAAATGTACGGTAATTTCAAGTTTATGGGGAGGGTATATAGGAGATGTGTGTGACCTGTGTGTGTGTGTGCGTGTGTGCATGCATGCTTTTGTGTGTGTGTGTGCTTAAGTGTTTATGTGCGTACGTGCATGCATGTTTGTATGTGTGTGAGAGAGAGATAGGCTAGAGAGAGAAGGGGCGATCAGAGGATAAATTAAAGGAACTGAGGAGAGGTGGTGGAGAGAGAACTCCAACGTGGTGGTTGTGTGTGTCAGTGCCAGACTCAGTCCCTAGCCATGCCCTCACTCACAACACAGCAGCAGGACCCTAGAGAGCGTGCCCAGTGGACTGTCTCGGCCTGGATATTAGCACTAACAGTAAGAAGTCAACTCTTAGAGAGGTTGAGGACCTCTTCCTCTTTAGCGGTTCATTTATTTCTCTGTCTGGATGAGTGACTTTCCAATCCACTGGGACAAACTGACTGTATAGAACAGTAGGTTTTCTAATACATATATATATATTTTTTTTAGGGGAACGTGCTAACAGAAAAGGTTTGTCAGTAATCGGTTTAGGAAAGCTAAGGTGGCTGGCTAGACACTGCAAGGAGCGAATAAGCATTGACATTTTTACATCAAAATAATAATAATAATCATGTGAGGCATGTATGAAACAGGAACAATACGTGTAATACTCTACCATGCTGTAAATGTTAAAATCTATCCAACAAGCTAAATAATCAAACATAGACAAACATGATAAATACTGTACTTTATGAACATAGGTTTGAATGCTGGTGTAGGTTATTTGAGGCTGTAGCAGTGTTGTCATAGGCTTACTGCTAGCTGAATGTGAGCGAAGCCTGGAGCCGAGGCTGCTGCCTGCTGTAGAGGGAATGAGTGACCAAATACATTTCCACTCAGGTGAAAGAAACAAAGGTATGGCCCATGTCTACAGCCTTTTACATCTAAAGTATAAACTTAACTCACTTTTAAAAATCTCTTAAAAAATCTCTACCTAAAAGTTTTTTTTTGCCTTCAAGAAATGCTACTGTAGCTAAAAACAAACTACCTTGCTCGGAGCCCAAAATAAATAAAACATACTTGGCTTGTTTCCACATGAATGAGCCCAAGTAATGTGCTTGTGCCCTATCCACAGCCTGTAGTTACATAAGAACGCTGCCACACATCACGTGAACCAACAGCTAACGCCGGAGCTGCACACACTGATAGGGTCTGGCATGCAGCTTTGAACATGTGCTGCTTAGAGGAGTCATCGAAGGGAGACGCCAGCCTTCGCATAGATGGAGAGCTGAAGTACAAACACATAGGCCTACATACAATACATACAGTATAAGGTATTGAATCTGAGGCTTAAGATTGATCCCTTGTGAGCTAAGTTAGCCCTGTCAGCTTATGGATGTCTTATGGACAATACCTCATCCTTACACACATGCACACACGCACGAACGAACGCACACACACACACACACCTGGAACTCCATCAATACGACCTGACAAGAATTGTTTAAGACTTGATTTAACACTGGTCAAGTTTGAGTGTAGAGAACCTTACTGTCCATCTTCCCAGCAGTTGGTGTGAATAGCACATGGTAAAATTCTGTAATCAAAAAACGTCCAAGGGCACTGACTCCACCGCATTGCACCGTGGCAGCAGTTGGAAAATCAGGCACTTCTGTCCCTCATTTCGGATAGGGGCTTTGATGTCACTGGAATAAGCCGCAGCTCATTGAAAGGAACATCAAAGGCACCACACATACACACACAAAGCAAAAATATATTCTGTCTGAAACATGATTGAAAATACCATGGGGACCTTTAGATTTCTTCCCTATGTTCACACCACAGCCTTATTACTGCCTCATTTAACTTCTGGAGTTTAACTTTGCGAGGATCGAGAGTCAGAGTGCAAGGGGAGGGGACTGCATGGCTATGGGGTGGCGTGGCTGGTTTAGTGGTTGGCCATAATGCATGATAGGCTATACCCAACCCGCCTGTTGCCAGTCTAGATAGATCTCGTCCTTTGATATATCAATCTTCTCCTTCAATTAGGATTTGAAGCCCCGGTCGGTAGTTGGGCCGAAAACGCAGTAACTCAACTGCTAGGCTCCAGACATGCAGCTCTCCCGGTCCAAATGATAAACACGCTGCGGCGGCCGTCACCATAAAACGGCATGACGCAATGATATAGTACAGTTGTTATGATATGATTGTTAACATGACTGTGCAACCTCCCCCCCTTCCCTCCCATGACTATGTGTCATGATTTACACTCCCCTACATACAGTGTCTTGCAAAAGTATTCATCCCCCTTGGCGTTTTTCCTATTTTGTTGCATTACAACCTGTAATTTAAATTGATTTTTATTTGGATTTCATGTAATGGATATACAAAAAAATTGTCCAAATTGGTAAAGTGAAATGAAAAAAATTACTTGTTTAAAAAAATTCAAATAAATAAATAACGGAAAAGTGGTGGGTGCATATGTATTCACCCACTTTGCTATGAAACCCCTAAATAAGATCTGGTGCAACCAATTACCTTCCGAAGTCACATAATGTCACGCCCTGGCCTTGAGAGGCCTGTTCTCTTTAGTTGGTTTGATCAGGGCGTGAGTTTCTATGTTATATATTCTATGTTTATGTTCTAGTTAGGCTATTTCTATGTTGCAGTGCTAGGTTGTGTTTCTAGGTTTGGCCGGGTGTGATTCCCAATCAGAGACAGCTGTCACTCGTTGTCTCTGATTGTGGATCATACTTAAGTAGCCCATTGCCTACTGTGGGATCTTGTTCCTGTTAGGCTGGCATGTGTATAGCCCTTTGGACTTCACGTTACGTTGTTACTTGTTTTGTTGGATGTTTATTTAGTTAATAAACATGTACGCTTTTCACGCTGCACCTTGGTCCGACCCGTCTCTCAACGTTCGTGACAGAAGATCCCACCACAAAAGGACCAAGCAGCGTGCCGAGGCGGAGCGAATTGCTTTGTCACAGGTGGGCAAATGGTGGTCATGGGAGGAGATATTCACTGGGAAAGGACCCTGGGCGAAGGTACAGGTCCTGGCAAGAGAGGATCAACAACAACGCCATCGGGACCAACCGCTGAGGAAGCCCGAGAAGCAACCCCAAGAAAAACATTTGGGGGGGCTAGAGGGGTGGTCGGGGATCGAGAGAGAAGAGCTCTGACCACTGCACCCGGTGGGGTTCCAGTTGGAGTCCCTACGACCATGGGAACAGGAATGGAAACAGTTTTACACTGAGGAGTCGGACGAGGATGACGACGACGATGAGTTTCTGTTCCCTAACTCGTGGGGGCTCCCGGAGGAGTCCTCACTGGAGGAGGATTGGGCGTGGAGAGAGAAGGACTGGAACAGTCGCACATCTCCAACGCCAGTTCCCAGCCCGGTACGCCCCGTGCCTGCTTCTCGCACCAAGCCAGGGTTGCGTGTTCCCAGTTCAGCACGGCCCGTGCCTGCTCCTCGCACCAAGCCAGTGGTGCGAGTTCCCAGTCCGGCACGGCCCGTGCCTGCTCCTCGCACCAAGCCAGTGGTGCGTGTTCCCAGTCCGGCACGGCCCGTTCCAGGACAGAAACACCTAAAATGGAGTCAGCAGGTACAGTCGGTCCGTCCGGATCTTTGGAGGAACGTATCCAACGGCAGGCGAGCAGGATCCAGACTCTTGGCAGCGCAATGGAGCGCGTGGTGAGTACATTGGAGCGATGGGAGAGAGGTGGCGTTTCTACACATCCTCCAACCACACAACTCACCCGACCTCCAGCGACGGTCCCCTACATGGAGCACTTTAGCGTGTCGGTGCCCAGTCTGGGACCGGCAACCAGCCCAACTACAGGGTTGGAAACCACCTCTGCGTCGGTGCCCAGGGTGGGCACGACCTACAGCCCCGTTTTGGAGCAGGAGCTCCTAAACGTGTCGGTGCCCAGTCTGGGGCCGGCAACCAGTCCTACTACAGGGCTGGAATTTTCCTCTGCGTCGGTGCCCAGGCTGGGCAAGGCGTTTAGTCCTGCTCCAGAGATGGGGATGGATACGGGTCCGGAAGTTGGCTCCACTCTAGAGCCAGAGCAGACCGCTCCACCGGGGTCCAGTTCAGCTCCGGTCAGCTGCTCCACTCCGGAGCCAGATCAGTCCGCTCCACTGGTGCTTAGTCCAGCTCCGGTCAGCGGTTCCACTCCAGAGCCAGAGGAGTCCGCTCCACCGGTGTCCATTTCAGCTCCAGTCAGCGGCTCCACTCCGGAGCCAGAGTAGTCCGCTCCACCGGGGTCCAGTTCAGCTCCGGTCAGGGGTTCCACTCCGGAGCCAGAGCAGTCCACTCCACCGGGGTCCAGTTCAGCTCCGGTCAGCGGCTCCACTCCAGACCCAGAAGTCAGCCCCTCTCCAGGGTCGGGGCCTCCCACACCAGGGTCCAGACAGGGCTTGGTGCATCGTGGGGGGATTGCCGATCCAGGCCCAGACGTCAGCCCCTCTCCAGGTTTGGGGTCTCCCACACCAGGGTCCAGACAGGGCTTGGTGCATCGTGGGAGGAAGGAAAGGGGAAGCATCGCGCCGAGGTCCAGACTAGACCAGGGGCGCAACGGGGAGGCAGAGAGGGAGAGGTCGTCAAGCAAGGCGCCGGATCTGCCTCCGAGGCTGAATGCCCACCCGGACCCTCCCCTAATGAGTCAGGTTGGTGCGGCCGGAGTACGCACCTTTGGGGGGGGGGGGGGGGGGGGGGGGGGGGGTACTGTCACGCCCTGGCCTTGAGAGGCCGGTTGTCTTTAGTTGGTTTGGTCAGGGCGTGAGTATCTATGTTAGAATTTCTATGTTTAGATTCTAGTTTTCTATTTCTATGTCTGGCCGGGTATGATTCCCAATCAGAGGCAGCTGTCGCTCATTGTCTCTGATTGGGGATCATACTTAGGTAGCCCATTGCCTACTGTGTATTGTGGGATCTTGTTCCTGTTTAGGCTGGTATTTGTATAGCCCCTTGGACTTCACGTTACGTTGTTTCTTGTTTTGGTTTGTATGTTTATTGGGTGAATAAACATGTACGCTTTTCACGCTGCACCTTGGTCCGACCCGTCTCTCAACGTTCGTGACACATAATTAGTCCCTGTAGCTCAGTTGGTAGAGCATGGCGCTTGCAACGCCAGGGTTGTGGGTTCGTTTCCCACGGGGGGTCAGTATGAAAACGTATGCACTCACTAACTGTAAGTCGCTCTGGATAAGAGCGTCTGCTAAATGACTTAAATGTAAATAAAGTCCATCTGTGTGCAATCTAAGTGTCACATGATCTGTCACATGATCTCAGTATATATACACCTGTTCTGAAAGGCCCCAGAGTCTGCAACATCACTAAGCAAGGGGCACTTCCAAGCAAGTGGCACCATGAAGACCAAGGAGCTCTCCAAACAGGTCAGGGACAAGGTTGTGGAGAAGTACAGATCAGAGTTGGGTTATAAAAAAATATCCGACACTTTGAACATCCCACGGAGCACCATTAAATCCATTATTAAAAAATTGAAAGAATATGGCACCACAACAAACCTGCCAAGAGAGGGCCGCCCACCAAAACTCACAGACCAGGCAAGGAGGGCATTAATCAGAGAAGCAACAAAGAGACCAAAGATGACCCTGAAGGAGCTGCAAAGCTCCACAGCGGAGATTGGAGTATATGTCCATAGGACCACTTTAAGCCGTACACTCCACAGAGCTGGGCTTTACGGAACAGCAGCCAGAAAAAAGCCATTGCTTAAAGAAAATTTGGATTTGAGATCAAATGTTTCATATGAGGCGACAGTACAGTATGTCACCTTTTTATTTGAGGGTATTTTTATACATATCTGTTTTACCGTTTAGGAATGAAAGTACTTTATGTATCTAGTCCCGCCATTTGAAGTTGTCTGAAGTATTTGGCCAATCTAGTCCCGCCATTTGAAGTTGTCTGAAGTATTTGGCCAAATTCACTTATAGTGTATTAAAGAAGTCAATAGTTTAGTATTTGGTCTCATATTCCTAGCACACAACAAGTTTGTAGAGTCACAAGCTTGGTGTAGTAATTGCATGCTAGGAATATGGGAACAAATACTGAACTTTTTAGTACTTTAATACACATATTACTGACTTTGTCCAAATACTTCTGACACCTTCAAATGGGTGGACTAGATACATAAAGTACTTTCATTAAACGGTAAAACAGATATGTATGAAAATACCCTTAAATAAAAGGCAACATTCTGTACCGTCACCTCATATGAAACATTTGATCTCAAATCCAAAATGCTGGAGTATAGAGCCAAATTAAAAGTTTCAGCTTCACTGTCCAAATAAATACATAGGGAAGTATACTTATTTCACTTGGTCCTTTTTGCCCCCTCCGGAGCATAGGCTGTCCACCTCAATTTCTTCTGACGGCTTTTGCCTCTCGCCAGGAGCCTCATGATTGCATCCTGTCCTTTGCTGGTCCTTTGCTGGAAAAGAAAAACAGCATAATATAAGTACAAGAACATGTGTTATGTAACCCAAACCCAGGAAAAGCAGTAGCTAGTGACTAGTTTATTGATAAAGAGGATGATCTATAGGCCTGTTGAATATTCTTGTCAGGCACAGTAGGGTTAATGACTCTCTTTATGCATATTTGAAGGATAGTTGGTACAATGGCAGATAGATACATTAATTAAAGTTAGCAGGCTTCTAAAATGACAAGATAATTTTGCTTCATGCACAATAATGGTGTGTGTGTTTAGCTATAAAGGCAAGTTTTATCTTACCGTCCCTTAGGATTAATATTTAACACTATCATAACAAGAGCAGAAGTGAATTGCTTTTGTAATTCTGCAATTTGTTCAGTGAATTGTGTTCATTTGGTGTATAATTGCCTTTCTAATCAAGTAGGAACAAGCCCTCTATCCAAACTACACTATATATACAAAGGTATGTGGACACCCCTTCAATTGAGTGGATTTGGCTATTTCAGCCACAGCCGTTGCTGACAGGTGTATAAAATCGAGCACACAGCCATGCAATCTCCATAGACAAATATTGGCAGAAGAATGGCCTTACTGAAGAGCTCAGTGACTTTCAACATGGCACCATCATGGGATGCCACCTTTCCAACAAGTCAGTTCGTCAAATCTCTGCCCTGCTAGAGCTGCCCCGGTCAACTGTAAGTACTGTTATTGTGAAGTGGAAACGTCTACGAGCAACAATGGCTCAGCCGCAAAGTGGTAGGCCACCAGTGGTGGAAAAAGTATCCAATTGTGATACTTGAGTAAAAGTATAGATACACTAATAGAAAGTTACTCAATTAAAAGTAAAAGTCACCCAGTAAAATACAACTTGAGTAAAAGTCGAAAAGTATCAAAAGTAAATGTAATTGCTAAAATATACTTAAGTATCAAAAGTAAAAGTATAAATAATTTACAATTCCTTATATTAAGCAAAGCAGACAGCACCATTTTCTTGTTTTAAAATGTATGGATAGTCAGGGGCACACTGCAACACTCGGACATCATTTACAAATTATGCATTTGTGTTTAGTGAGTCTGCCAGATCAGAGGCAGAAGGGATGACCACGTGTTCTCTTGATAAGTGTATGAATTGGACCATTTTCCGGGCCTGCTAAGCATTCAAAATGTAACAAATACTTTTGGGGAAATGTAGACCACACAAGCTCACAGAATGGGACCGCCGAGTGCTGAAGTGCATAGCGCGTAAAAATCGTCTGTCCTCGGTTGCAACACTCACTAGTTCCAAACTGCCTCAAGAAACAACGTCAGCACAAGATCTGTTCGTCAGGAGCTTCATGAAATGGGTTTCCATGGCCGAGCAGCCGCACACAAGCCTAAGATCACCATGCGCAATGCCAAGCGTTGGTTGGAGTGGTGTAAAGCTCGCCACCATTGGACTCTGGAGCAGTGGAAACGCGTTCTCTGGAGTGATGAATCACTCTTCACCATTTGGCAGTCCGACGGAAGAATCTGGGTTTGGCGGATGCCAGGAGAACGCTACCTGCCCCAATGCATGGTGCCAACTGTAAAGTTTGGTGGAGGATGAATAATAGTCTGGGGCTCTTCTTCATGGTTCGGGCTAGGCCCCTTAGTTCCAGTGAAAGGAAATCTTAATGCTACAGAATACAATTACATTCTAGATGATTCTGTGCAACCAACTTTGTGGCAACCGTTTGGGGAAGGCCCTTTCCTGTTTCATCATGACAATGCCTTCATGCACAAAGCGAGGTCCATACAGAAATGGTTTGTCGAGATCGGTGTGGAAGAACTTGACTGGCCTGCACAGAGCCCTGACCTCAACCCCATCGAAACACCTGGAACGCCGACTGCGAGCCAGGGCTAATCGCCCGACATTAGTGCCCGACCTCACTAATGCTCTTGTGGCTGAATGGAAGCAAGTACCCGCAGCAATGTTCCAACATCTAGTGGAAAGCCTTCCCAGAAGAGTGGAGGCTGTTATAGCAGCAAAGGGGGGACAAACTCCATATTAATTTCCATGATTTTGGAATTAGAAAGTTCGAGCAGGTGTCCACATACTTTTGGTAATGTAGTGTATCATGTAGCTGGAGCCTATAATCATCTTGTCATTATTAAGTCTTGGGATTTGATGTTAAACCGTTACTTTCTTTCTGTCTGTAGGCTAATATAACTGCACTAGTGCACACTGGGTAGCCAATTATGCTTGCTGAGAGCAGATTATTTTTGCAGACGAGGATGGTGACAGAGGGAGAGGCAGAGGCACTGCAATTCACTCACTCGATATGTCTTCTAGCGGCACTGGTCCATCATCATAGTATAGTAGCATCCGTGGTTTTGACTTCGACCCTTGGCATTGCGGAGGCAGCCGGGTGTGAGTGAGCTAGATCGGAATCTCAGGTGCAGGTGTGGAAATTACAATCTTCTATCTGACGTCGTTGATAGAACAGAAGGGGATTCAACAAACGCGCGGAGCGAAACCCTCGTGATTGGTTTAAGTGTTGAGGTCAGGTAGGAGTCGAGGCGCAGTTTGTTTAAAAACCCCTCCCCATATGCCGTACATTTAGACGCGAATCAGTTTTCGTGTCTCCGTGTTCAAGACGGATCCCGCGCCCACCAACATGCATGGGAGTTGGTTCAACAACACGGGCTTCAGGGAAAACAATACGCCTGTGGCGGTTGAGAAACCGAAGAAGAAGGCATTTTACCTGGTCAAAATGATGTCTCTCAAGAACAATAAAAAAGAGCAACAAACCAACCATCAGCATCACCAGAATAACAATATGCCCTTCATGATCCACTGTCACATCGGGAAAGAGATCAAGCACATTTGCAGCAACTGCAGCCGCGGGAACGATACCCAGGACGGTGAGTGCCTTGCCTATAGCGGGATATGGATGCATTGTCACACCGTCTCCCTTCAGCTCTGCTGGCCATCAAACACAGGGTGATTTCATTGAACACGCTCAATAGGGGGGAAAAACATGCGCAGTTCTTGTTTGCCCATTCCGCGATTTATATATGTCCTAGAGTTATGAGATTAAAATTGCTTGATGTACTTAATCCTGGTAACAACAATCACAGGCATGTCACAATGTACTTTTCCAGCGGAGGCTTGACTCCATTGCTTTGTAATCCTGTACTTGCTTTATGGGCATGATATTCCTTAGCTCATTCTGTTGCATTCTGGGATAAATGTAACAACGTAACATAACTTAGTTTGACACTGCGCAGTGGGCAACACATGTATCAAGACAAATTGGCAGCTATAATGTATTATTTCTGGGAAAGAGTGGTATGAAACATTGTAACAGCAGCGACACTGTAGCTAAATGGCATTACCCATTTTAGACTTGAAGAAATTATATTATGAGTGGTGTGTTTCAATGGAAGTTTTTTGGAGCAGGTTACTACTGGTGTGGGTGTAGAATTGGCCTTGTAGGACCATTAGGCCCAATTCTACACCACAAAGAGCCTGCTCCACAATATGCATTGTGGCCTACTACTCATAGGCCTAATACCTGGAGGAATTCTCTTGATGCCCCCCTCCATCCCAGACTCCACTACCCAAACCCTTCTCCTCCCACTGAGTAGCACCTGAAGTGGTCATTCTCAGTCCCCTACTGTGATTCTACTCTACCCCACCCAAACCCTGCATGAAGGAGAATGTCACTCACTCAGCCAAGATGATTGAGGATGTAAAATTCATGAGTGTCTGATTTCCTGGACCCATATTCATTTTGGTTCCAGGACTATGCTTAATCTGGCACTCTGGTTCTGGGAAACTGGCCAGAGGAGTATAGATGTGTGTATCAGAGAATACATGCTGGTAAAGAAACAGCCTAAAGCTTATTTTCTTATTCTTACACAGCCTTTGTAACTTTCTCTTGCGTTTTTGTTGCATTGGAAGAAGTGTGTAACTCTGGCTGCTGCTCACATAACATGGTGAGTTCTGAAGGATGTCTCAAGGATGTTTCACGCGTTAATGGACTACTATGGGAGTATTTTTTTTTTTCACCAAACGCAGCCGGGAAAATAAACCATGTCACTTTGAATTTGTATCCCTGTCAACAAATCTAGGCAGTGTGTGGCTGGCTGTCTTTGTTGTTGTCTCAAATGCAGAGTTGGCAAACTAACAGAATGTTTAGTGAATTATCTATTAATGTTTCTGAGCTCAGGTGTTCCTCCACCCCCCCATCTTTCTTTGTTTTTCTTTTTGGACTCCATTTGATGAAGTCATTTCAAACACCACTGGATTAAATTAGCATTGAGTCTAAATCTATTTATAGACAGAGCTGTGGCAGGATTCCTAAGATGGTTGGCTGAGGCCGTGAGCGGCATCAGGCAGTGTGTTTGGGTAATAGTCTGTTTCACTGCATTTATGTCCGCCTTGGTTCACATGATTTATCATGCTATACCCCCGGTGGAGCGGCTGCCTGCCTACCTGCGGAGTGACACGCCCATGTTGTCGCTTGTCAATCATCATGATGGTGAATGTGGTAATTTAATTATGAACGCTGTGGTCGGTGTCTGTCTGTACATGGCAGGGGTGGTGTGACACTGACACTGTCGCCCTGTCCCTGAGCTAGATAACTGAGCTGGCAGATTGCATGGCTGTCATCATGGCAGACCTTGCCTGTATTATTACTCAAGTATATAACTCACTATGGAACTGTTATAGGGTGAAGACGTTCTAGGTTGGTCTGTGGCCTTAATTACTGCTTTTGTGTGTGTGTGCCTAATACATAAAATTGCAAAAGAGGTTTAGAACGTTTTCTTACAAGCCAGACTGTTAAATAAAATTACATTTGAACTTACTCTACTGGTTGTCTATGCGGTTGGTCCTTATGTCCAAATAATATCCACAGGAAAGTATTATTAAGCCGACTTTGCAAAACCCTGGTACTGCCGTTGAGATTTCTATCACCTGGCACATGGACAATATCATGTAAAACCGGGATCATCAACGAGATTCAGCCGTGGGACGATTTAATTTTTTTTAAATGTTATTTTTCTTGAGTGGATGGTCAGGGGGCCGGAACATAATTACAAATAATTTGTAAACTAAAAATCGACCACAAGAAGCCCAAAACGATATTTGACTAAAACAATAATTTCAAACCTTGCTTGCTTATTTATGCGTGGGAATACTTTGGAACAGATTTCCAAAATCACTTGCTGTTTTTTATGTCCAACAATTAAAGTAAACAAAAAAATCTTTGCTCAGAACACAAATAAAATCATCCGCAGGCCAAATTTGGCCAGTTGGGGAACCCTGATGTAAACACTTGCAAGACTTTGGTTAGTATGCATGCGTCATGTGTATGTATTTAGACCTTGTGCAAATGCCACAGGTGATGAACAAACCAATCGTGAGAGCCACACACAGACCCTCGTTTTGAAGGCTGTTTAATAATACGTTCCTGTGGATATTGTCAAATTTCTAACGGGTAGAGTAGGTTTAAATTAAGTTTATTCAATGTTCTGACTACTTATTCCCAACACAGTCCATACTTACGAACTCATGCTTAAGCCAAAGGTTTCAACTTTTCTTCTGTAACAAGTTCTGCATCATCCAATTTAAAAACGTTGGCGTAGTTTGATGTGATAGAACCAGGGGAGAATGACTGCACCCTCTCATTGAAGTTCAAGGCCGACCGGGGTACTGCAGGTTGTTGTATCCAGAAAGCAGGATACTTTTTTAAATGATTGACGTAATTTATTTTTGCATTGCAATACCTTTTTGATTAGTTTTTGCATACAATATTACTATTTATTCCCCCCCCCCCCCAATACCGTTTGGACTTTAGAATGATTATTTTTCTCGTTTTTATTTTTTTTAAATCCAAAAGTTTTACGACTCATGAAAAATAACTTAATGTTTTAATAAAATTTGGTGCCATACACATTATTGGTATTTGACAAGACCATGAGTCTTTATTTTTTTCTTTACAACGTACGACTACAAAACACTTGCATATTGTATAAACTATTAATTTTTTTGTAAAGGTACATGGATAAGCAAAAACATGGAATTTTGTGATGTATGCAAAAAATGTGCATTTTGAGTTTGTCTAACGTTAGTAGCCTAGTCAAGGATGCATCATGTAATATTGGTACACTTGTTGCAGACCAACCTACTCCTAGATCTTGAATTTGGAGGTTTACAATCTCCCTCTAGTGGCCAAGTTGACCAATTTTTAAGAAATGTCATCGGTTGGTGGCTAGACCATCTAAGATCTTTAATCATGCTATTCAGCTGGTCGTGTTAGCATAGTGGTTAAGTGTGCCACATTATCTCATGGGAAAAGCTAACAAATAGCATTTTCGAGAATGTTTAAACCTTAGGTTTAAGCACAAGTTTGTAAGTATGGACCTCCAGAGGCTAATCCTGGTCAGTGAAGAGGTGATGCGTATGTGGATTACTACAGTAGCAAAGGCCTACACACTATTTCATAAGGACAAGTCTGGGGGAGAGTCGTTGTTTCAATATGGATGTGTTATCACTTATTCTGTTGCTATTAGCTTGAGCACATTTTCTCTTCAATTACCCCTCTTGATGATATCAAAAACTACATCAAATGAGGAGAAAAGCTCTAGTGAATATAAGGAGCTAGTAGGCTAAACAGGATTATTTCTCCCTGGCCTGATATTGTGAGTCTGTTTTTTTTGGCAAGCTAGTGCGAACTGATCCGCAGCTTCCTGCTGTTCAGATTCTGAATATATCCTGCATTATGCTATCTGATACACAGGTCTGTTTACCCATGTCAGATCGCATCCTCTTAATGATTGAGGAAGGCAGTTGGCACAGATATCTTTACTCTTACACTGGATTTCTATCAGAGATACTCTTCAGTGTCGCTATACTGTTGAATAAGATTTTGAACTGTATTTATTTGTCAGAAACCATGCACAACAAATAGGCTATATATGACACCAGATTTAGCTACATGGCTCATTTTCATATGCGATCCTGATTAGCGTAATGCTGACTAAGGGTGTTTTCACACTTGGTCCTTTTCAGCAAATTATTCTTTCTTTTTTTTACTCCATGCGGTTCGCTAACATTTTTGTGCAGTGTGAATGCCCTCAAAAGAGCCCCGACCCAAACTGAGACCATCTTGATAGGTGGTCTGAGTTCGGTTCACTTGAACTCCGTGGTTTGGTTCCCTTTTCTTGTTCAATGTGAATACAAAGCTTGTCAGGTTCAATTATTATTCCCACATTAAGCACTAGACTACTGCAACACTGTTTCCCCTGCCATAGCCCCTCGCATTAGTGCCATAAACAAATGTGCAGGTTGATGGTACAATTTGGAGTATACAATTTTGAATTAAATCATTATTTAATCTGCAATTATTGTTCTTTCATTTATCCTGTAACCAGTCATTTTTACATGTAAATATTATAATTTGTCTTATTATTTAGCTAAATGCAAACTATCATCCAAACTGTATGTAGGTACATCCCTGGCTGTCCGATAACAGGTCCTGATGGTATGGCTTGTCCTGTACTGTGTATTTGCCCAGAGTGCATTGAGTGTTCCTTTCTAAACATAGCAATGTGAGTGCAAAGAGGACTCTGACCACAGATGTTGGAGTGAACTGGCAAGCGAGCCAAGTCCTCATTTAAAGGCAAGGGAAGTGTGAATACAAAGCGTACAGTTCTCTTTTTTTCACCCCAGAGTTCACTGAGATCAGTTATTTTTAAAGCGGACTATAATGCGAAAACCCTAACCTAATCAGCCCCTTTCTCCTGTACCCTTACAGCGGAGGAGGTTGAGAGGCTGGCCGCAATGCGTTCTGAGTCCCTGGTCCCTGGCACACACACCCCGCCCATCCGCCGCCGCAGCAAGTTTGCCACTCTGGGCCGTCTCCTCAAGCCCTGGAAGTGGAGGAAGAAGAAGAGTGAGAAGTTCAAGCAGACCTCTGCAGGTAAGGGCCCAAGATGTGAGCGCTTCACACACACACACACACATGCATACACAACACAGCCTGCTGACCCCAAGTACTTCTCAGACCTCATACTGGGCATATCTCCAGTCTTTACTCCCATACCCTCTACCTGAAACTGTGTCCAAATACTTAATCATGCAGTAAAGTTTGAGTGACGTGCTGCTCTGCGTTGCTTGGAAGCTATAAAGTTTTCTAAAAGCATGACGACAATTTTTTGCATTCTGCTTTGGCCAGTCCAGGAGAAAGGTGGCCTATACGCTGCAAGGTGATTGAACTAGTGGTAAATTGATTGAGCTAAAGTGCAGAGTGCAGTAGTTTGACAGCATGAGCTTTCTTTACACTTCTTGTGATCCATAAGTCAGAGGCAGGTGAAGGGCACACTGTCTTAGATATTCTGCACACGGTCCTGGCTTGCCACAACATTTATTTACTATTAGCCTTGGTGTGAACTCCTGACAATCTGACCTCCTCCCCTGTCCATTTACTGCCCTTGCCTGACTATATAATATGCCATTTAGCAGATGCTTTTATCCAAAGCGACTTACAGTCATGCGTGCATACATTTTTTTGTGTATGGGTGGTCCCGGGGTTCGAACCCACTACCTTGGCGTTACAAGCGCCGTGCTCTACCAGCTGAGCTACAGAGGACTATCCACTGGACATGAAAAGATGTCTTGTGTTCTGAATCAGCTCCCTCACTCCGACTTTCCATTAGGTCTGTGAGGTGGAGAGCTGAACTCCTGTCTATATTTGGGTTCCTGCTCCTCCAGGCTCTGCTGATGGTTTTGATGTTACCCCGCTTCTCTGTTCCCAAGAGTTTTCTTCCCTGAAGCTGTGCTGGGTAATACTGGATTTGATGGTGCTTTCTTTAGTGTTCAAATTTCCAATGAATGCAGTTGGTCATTGATCAGTCAGTGATTTTATTGACATTGACAATGATGTGATATTCACGTTTTGATGCATTGTCTGTTTTTGAATCTTGTTCGTTCACTAAAGGTTTTGAGGGCTGCTCTACTGTGACTGTCGCCTTCCCCTCCAGTGCTCTTAGCTTTGGGTCTGGTTTGTATTGCTGTCCCACCTTACTCTAGCCTCTGGCCCTCTGCCTTGCCTCTATCCCTGGGGACTCTGACAAGCCAATGGCTCTGAGTGAACGCTGACACCTTGACTTTATGACTCTTCTCTCTCGTTCTGCTGCCACCCTTTTTTTTTTTTTTTTTCTTCTCACACATACTTTGTATGCATGGCGTTGACTGAATGTTTGACCCATATTTTTTTCCTTTTATTTTCCCTCGCTCCTGAGTGAAACAGAGCAGCAAAATGTAACACAATGAGTGTTTTTGTTGTGTTAAATCAACGGTAAAGCCCAATGAACAAGACTTCTCTCTCTATGTAGTATCCTTTTGTTTAGTCTGTATAATGTAGTCACCTCTATTTTTCCTACTGGTTACACTAATGGCATATTGTGACCTACTAGCTTTTCCCATTGGACTGGCTTCTGTAAGAGCTTTTCACTTCAGTCCCTTTTTTACTCTGTGAGTATGCTTATTCTTTGAAACACTGCAGAGGACATTGTAGATAGTTGTTTAGATGCATTTGCAACAAAGAAACTATGTATTATTTTATGGTAGGATGGAGCTCTGTCCGACAAGTTAGAACCAGGGTAGGCTATCTGGAGACTGCTGAGCTCATCATGTCTTACAGCAGTGGCCTCTGTTGCCCACTGACATTGACCAAGTTTAAATGCATACCAATATCCCGTTTATTATTTGGGATACTCAAGTATTCTGTCATATCCCGTTTACAATAATCCGCTCCTATCCGGTTTTGAGAAACCTGAATAAGATGCCTGGGCTATGCTGATCTTAGACTGGATACTGTGGCACGTAAACATCTTATACCATTTATTGTTGTTTTTCCAGGTCTGTGCAGACTCAGTTTTGCATAGGATCACCTTATGAAGATGAGAACAGTAATAGTTGGAATGGTAAAGGAAGTCTGGACACTGACTCTAGCCTATTATAATATTAACTCATGCAGAATTAAGTGTTTCTTGCAGTCAAATTATAGACCAAATGTTAGTTTTGGCTCGGGAACAGGAGTGGAGTGCATCTGATGTGTGTGAGCGTGCGCTTGGGGACCATGTTGTGTAGCCTAAACGTGTTCTCTTTTTCAGCTATGTAAAAGCTGACAGTATTTCACTTTCAACCACATAAAATATGCATCTAAGACTAACTGAAATACTTTCAGAAACATGTTTGATCATTTTCACCGCTTTTATTTCCTTGAAACTGGCCAACAAATTGCATTTAGAAATTTTGCGTGGTAAATCTCCCTGGTCCCTAAACCTCTTCACTCTGTGACAGAAGCAGAAATGAAAGAACTTTACTGACGTCAACTAGATTGTTGATGATGCATTCATTCTATTGATTTATGACATTCTGGTTAGCAAGGCTTTATTGAGTATTCTAGAGCATTAAAGTGGCAATATGTAACTTTTTGGGCTATCTGACCAAACTCACATGGAAATCTGAGTTATGCTCTATCATTCTACTTGAAAGCAAGTCTAAGATGCGGTAGAGCTGTTCTATGTGCCCTATTTCTATGCTTCCTGTTATGTTATTTTTTTTGTTTTTGCATCTTTTCCTTTCGGTTTTGTACACCAGCTGAAACAACAATATTTTTGGTTATGGAAAATATTTCACAGCGGTTTAGCTGATACAATGATTCTCTACACTATACTAGCTTATTTTGTCACAAACTGAAATTAGGCAAACTATTTAAGTTTTTAAGCAACCAGGAAATTGCAGTGATTTCTGCATAGTGCAACTTTTAGGAATGAAAGAAGAGAAGCTACATGTATCTACAGTAATGATATACAAGTTGATTATCAAATGTCGGGAAAGAGAACCAAACATGGAATCGCACCTCATAAAAAAAAATATTTCAAGTTTATTCATGGCTACAGGGTTACTCGAGCAGGATATCAAAGGTGCATGTACAGTGGGGGGGAAAGTATTTAGTAAGCCACCAATTGTGCAAGTTCTCCAACTTAAAAAGATGAGAGGCCTGTAATTTTCATCATAGGTACATGTCAACTATGACAGACAAAATGAGAAAAAAAATCCAGAAAATCACATTGTAGGATTTTTTTATGAATTTATTTGCAAATTATGGTGGAAAATAAGTATTTGTTCAATAACAAAAGTTTCTCAATACTTTGTTATATATCCTTTGTTGGCAATGACACAGGTCAAACGTTTTCTGTAAGTCTTCAAGGTTTTCACACACTGTTGCAGGTATATTGGCCCATTCCTCCATGCAGATCTCCTCTAGAGCAGTGATGTTTTGGGGCTGTCGCTGGGCAACACAGACTTTCAACTCCCTCCAAAGATTTTCTATGGGGTTGAGATCTGGAGACTGGCTAGGCCACTCCAGGACCTTGAAATGCTTCTTACGAAGCCACTCCTTCGTTGCCCGGGCGGTGTGTTTGGGATCATTGTCATGCTGAAAGACCCAGCCACGTTTCATCTTCAATGCCCTTGCTGATGGAAGGAGGTTTTCACTCAAAATCTCACGATACATGGCCCCATTCATTCTTTCCTTTACACGGATCAGTCGTCCTGGTCCCTTTGCAGAAAAACAGCCCCAAAGCATGATGTTTCCACCCCCATGCTTCACAGTAGGTATGGTGTTCTTTGGATGCAACTCAGCATTCTTTGTCCTCCAAACACGACGAGTTGAGTTTTTACCAAAAAGTTCTATTTTGGTTTCATCTGACCATATGACATTCTCCCAATCCTCTTCTGGATCATCCAAATGCACTCTAGCAAACTTCAGACGGGCCTGGACATGTACTGGCTTAAGCAGGGGGACACGTCTGGCACTGCAGGATTTGAGTCCCTGGCGGCGTAGTGTGTTACTGATGGTAGGCTTTGTTACTTTGGTCCCAGCTCTCTGCAGGTCATTCACTAGGTCCCCCCCGTGTGGTTCTGGGATTTTTGCTCACCGTTCTTGTGATCATTTTGACCCCACGGGGTGAGATCTTGCGTGGAACCCCAGATCGAGGGAGATTATCAGTGGTCTTGTATGTCTTCCATTTCCTAATAATTGCTCCCACGGTTGATTTCTTCAAACCAAGCTGCTTACCTATTGCAGATTCAGTCTTCCCAGCCTGGTGCAGGTCTAGAATTTTGTTTCTGGTGTCCTTTGACAGCTCTTTGGTCTTGGCCATAGTGGAGTTTGGAGTGTGACTGTTTGAGGTTGTGGACAGGTGTCTTTTTATACTGATAACAAGTTCAAACAGGTGCCATTAATACAGGTAACGAGTGGAAGACAGAGGAGCCTCTTAAAGAAGAAGATACAGGTCTGTGAGAGCCAGAAATCTTGCTTGTTTATAGGTGACCAAATACTTATTTTCCACCATAATTTGCAAATAAATTCATTAAAAATCCTACAATGTGATTTTCTGGAATTTATTTTGTCTGTCATAGTTGACGTGTACCTATGATGAAAATTACAGGCCTCTCTCAAGTGGCAGAACTTGCACAATTGGTGGCTGACTAAATACTTCTTTCCCCCACTGTAAATGGATTATCCTGAGTAAGACCTTAGCCGGGATATGAGCTATTATCCGGAAAACTATGCGAATGTAAATGTGGTCATTGATTGAGCAGAAGTTAAACTGAAATATTGCACCAAGTTTAGGTTTGATCATTGGTCATGGCTTGTAAAATGTTTACGGACGGTTGGAAATCCTCAGCGGGTGGTGTTCCGTACGCTACACGATAGCAAAATATTTTGGAACAAGAAACAATGATCTTGTTATTGGATTAGGTAAGGTTTTACCCCCACCCCCTCACATTTCAGTCTGGTTTCAAATATTTTATCCTTACTGAACATGACTCCTTGTTTGGCTTGGCTGTTTGTTCTCTTATGGTGATTGTTGTTTTATGATGTTTATCATTGGGACTCTGATGGCAGGCAGGAAGCAGACCAGCTGCTGGGCATGCAGATGTTCCAGCCAGGTAATTGGATAATGTGAATGTGCACAAGCGGATTATGTATTCTAGTCAGGCGGGGAGGGGAGGGGAGGGGGGGCTTTACTCATAACTCCAGGAGTGAGCTAGCAACAGTACTCTGAATACTGAGCGTACTGAGAGCTGTGCCTGCTGTCATATTCCCTGTCTGTCAGGTAGTCTAGTGTTCTTATGGGAACAGAACAGAACACAATAGGAACTAGAGGTTCATGGATCAAGCTTTATTCCCTGGGTGGGCGGGACACTAATCTGACCACTCCTGGGTTTGTTTTTCATAATGTAGCCTAGAAAAAGACAAAAAAAAGATGCCTTTATTTTGAATGCCATTGAAAATACAGTATAAATATGCAGATTATTGGATCCCTTTGTTTTTCATGTTATGTAGCTAGACCTTTATTTAAAAATGCTGTATGCACCATGATAATTGTTGGGTTTATTCTCAGGCTGCATTTTAATAAATCATTAGAATAATTGATATCGGCCTGTTCTAAAAAATTAAAAGGTAACGAAAAGTAATGCCACCAGAGATGCCATAACAGCCACAAACTGCTTTGTCACTCGTGTACAAAAACCCTCTCTAGCTCTGCCTAAACACAGATGCTTAACTCCAGACGTGCGCGCCACAACATCTGTGACACGGCATGGAAGTTTTTCGGCAGTTTTGTGAGGCTAACTGGTGAATGAATTGCCTAGCTAAAAGCCTCACATTGCAGATCCCATGCCTGGGGCTTGGTACTGTAGAGAACGTTCTGCCTCTCCTCTATCTGGGTCAATTCACGGCAGAATAGATTTCTCTCTAAAACTAAGCGTAGCATTTGCAAGTCGATGCAGTCAGTGTGTGTTCAACGATGCCAGTTTAATTTAATATGCTCCGAGACGAGTCCCTCCAATGAATTCATAATCCGCTCTCATCTTGGTGCAGATCATGAGTAGCAAGCATAGCCATGATTGCCAAGGTTTATTGTGGAAAGAATAACTCTGACTTCACATTGTCACTTGTTCAAGCTCTGGGTCTGAACCAACTCGCACACTACTATTACTGTTGAATTTTAAGTTTTCAATACAATTCTGGAACCGAGCGACAAGTTGTGATTTATATATTATTTTGTATTTTTTTAAATATTTTCTGTGAACACTGAATAGCTTCTTTCTAAGTGTACAGTAATATCCTTTATGTTCCCATTTTCTAGAACCACATGTTTGTGACAAACCTGAAGACCTAGCTGGCCGAGGTTTGTTCTGAATCAGTGGAATTATTGCATAACTGCGCATATCCCATCATGGCGACGCAAGCCCTTATGTCATAAACCTTTTGGTAATAATTTTTTCATTTTGATCACATTTAAATGTAATCTCAGAATGCTTTTTGACATTCTCACACACAACCCAATTTACCTTCAATATTCAACAGCTTGGAATCATTGGAAATATTATGAAGCCTGTTGCTCCTTGTCTGTTCTGATTTATAAGGTCAAATCATATTAAACAGAGTAACAATGTATCTGTTGCGTAAAAATTTTCGCGGTTTGATAGAATTTAGGTATAAGTCTTAAAGTGAATTTTCTGTGACAAACTGAGATATATTTAGGTTTGAAGTTTAATTAGAAAGAGAACATGGTGACCAGTATCTACCAATAATCTCTGTAACACTCCTAGCCTCACAGCAGTGCGGCAAGACCTTTCTCTGCGATTTCATTCCTGGCTGTTACAAATGTGATTTGCACAGCTGCCATTTACAGAATCATTATCATTTGATTGGCCAGCTTGTGACAGACATTGTGAATTAGACTGAGAGATGTGATTGGTGCTTTATCGAATGAGGCCATTTAGACCCAAACGGCCTGGTCCTCCCTCTGCCATATTCTTCACACACCAGGAGAGAGGAGGTATTGATCTACTCCACACACTCCCACCATTGAAACTGGCCCACTTCCTCTTGGGTATAGACAGTATAGGGTGGGAAGGTGTTTTTATTTTTTTATAACCAGTGCTTTCCTACTTCTCTGCCTGGCTGCTGTACTAGTTTTGTAGGTGGATATCCTGCTCATGGCATTTTATTTTGGTATAGAAGTCCATTTATGCAAAATAGCATATTTTTGCACACTACCCAAATTCCACTTCTCCCGAGGCTCCAGTAGAGGTGACTCTTTCTGGATGGTGTAGGGATGTTTTGATCCTGTCTACTTGCCAAACCATTTCAGCAGCAGCCAACACGTGGCTTCCAGCCCATCCCCAACATGTTTCGCTGGGTAGCCTTTGAAGTTTGGATGGTGTCTTAAACATCTGGAGTCCTGGAGGAGCTCATAATGAAGCATACGATAACTTTATTCAATGTGACATTTTAGAACACCTGGGTTCACTCCGACTGCCTGCACTAGGGGTCAAAACAGTTTCTGACATTTGAATGATTCTCATGTGTGTCTTCCCTTTTTGAGTTTAAGCCATTAGTTATAATCCACACAGTGTATTGACTGAGAGGAGGGGGAGGGGGGGGCCTGTTGATGGGCTTGAGGGACCAAACTGTTTTGGGTTCTATTTAATTTTGGTAAAGGTGCATTAGCATTGGCCCTGGCCCCTACTGTTGAAAGAGCTGTGGGCGGCTCTGTATTCCACTCACATGTGCACACACCACATTTGCATGCACATGCTCATGCACACATACTATACGTTTGCGTGCACGCACATAATCTCACTTGAACAAGTGCTGGTGGCCTGCAGGGAGATTGTTGCGCAGTGTGCTGCTCAAGTGTTCTTGCTGCTCCTCATTTCACATTCTTAATTGGTTCCTTTGCAGGGGTAGATTTATAAATTACTAACGTGACACTGAACTGCCTCGGGTTCAGCCCAGCGATAGATAACGTCCCTCAACTGCTGAGATTTAAATATAGAAGGGTTAGCTTGGGATATGCCTAATTGACATGCTCGTACATAATGCATTACTTTGGGAGGTGTTGCATTGCCTTTATATTATTCTCTTTCATTATTACAAATGAGGTTAAAATCTTCCTTCATGCCTTTGAAGAAATGCCTTGAGTTGATACATTTATTTCCAACTGAATTATGTTAGACATGTTTGACCATTTCAACAGGCTTAACTGTTTTTTGCACATTTGACTAATCCCTAAATTCTTCTACATGATTTTGATGAGCAGTTGGGCATCGATTCATAATATTTTAGACTAAGTGAAACTGAGTTTGTTCAAATTTTTGCACCCATCCCTCATGTCACTCGTGTCCCCATGGTGAATGCATGGCCTCTTGGGAACATAGTGTGACGCACTGTACCCATGATGACCAGAGTGCCAATGACGTGTGTGTGTTCAATCCCAAGTGTGCAGATCAGTGTTGGGAGCCAAGCGAACACATTTTATGGAAATTACCAGGGGAAAATTGCCAATATTAACTAATTGATGACGTGGGTGATCCAACATAATCCTCATCCTTGTTTTCCTAATCTTGTGATTAGCTCTACAACAGGGATCACCAACTACATTCAGCCACGGGACGATTTTTCTTTGCTTTCATGAGCGGATGGTCAGGGGTCCGGAACATAATAACAAATAATTTTGTAGACTTCAAATTGAGCGCAAGAAGCCCAAACAGATATATTTGACTAAAATATAATCATTTCAAACCTTGCTTAACATTTGTACACTGCTCAAAAAAATAAAGGGAACACTTAAACAACACAATGTAACTCCAAGTCAATCACACTTCTGTGAAATCAAACTGTCCACTTAGGAAGCAACACTGATTGACAATAAATTTCACATGCTGTTGTGCAAATGGAATAAACAACAGGTGGAAATAATAGGCAATTAGCAAGACACCCCCAATAAAGGACTGGTTTTGCAGGTGGTGATCACAGACCACTTCTCAGTTCCTATGCTTCCTGGCTGATGTTTTGGTCACTTTTGAATGCTGGCGGTGCTTTCACTCTAGTGGTAGCATGAGACGGGGTCTACAACCCACACAAGTGGCTCAGGTAGTGCAGCTCATCCAGGATGGCACATCAATGCGAGCTGTGGCAAGAAGGTTTGCTGTGTCTGTCAGCGTAGTGTCCAGAGCATGGAGGCGCTACCAGGAGACAGGCCAGTACATCAGGAGACGTGGAGGAGGCCGTAGGAGGGCAACAACCGAGCAGCTGGACTGCTACCTCCGCCTTTGTGCAAGGAGGAGCAGGAGGAGCACTGCCAGAGCCCTGCAAAATGACCTCCAGCAGGCCACAAATGTGCATGTGTCTGCTCAAACGGTCAGAAACAGACTCCATGAGGGTGGTATGAGGGCCCGACGTCCACAGGACGTTTGGGATTTGCCAGAGAACACCAAGATTGGCAAATTCGCCACTGGCGCCCTGTGCTCTTCACAGATGAAAGCAGGTTCACACTGAGCACATGTGACAGAGTCTGGAGACGCCGTGGAGAACGTTCTGCTGCCTGTAACATCCTCCAGCATGACCGGTTTGGCGGTGGGTCAGTCATGGTGTGGGGTGGCATTTCTTTGGGGGGCCGCACAGCCCTCCATGTGCTCGCCAGAGGTAGCCTGACTGCCATTAGGAACCGAGATGAGATCCTCAGACCCCTTGTGAGACCTTATGCTGGTGCGGTTGGCCCTGGGTTCCTCCTAATGCAAGACAATGCTAGACCTCATGTGGCTGGAGTGTCAGCAATTCCTGCAAGAGGAAGGCATTGATGCTATGGACTGGCCCGCCCGTTCCCCAGACCTGAATCCAATTGAGCACATCTGGGACATCATGTCTCGCTCCATCCACCAACGCCACGTTGCACCACAGACTGTCCAGGAGTTGGCGGATGCTTTAGTCTAGGTCTGGGAGGAGATCCCTCAGGAGACCATCCGCCACCTCATCAGGAGCATGCCCAGGCATTGTAGGGAGGTCATACAGGCACGTGGAGGCCACACACACTACTGAGCCTCATTTTGACTTGTTTTAAGGACATTACATCAAAGTTGGATCAGCCTGTAGTGTGGTTTTCCACTTTAATTTTGAGGGTGACTCCAAATCCAGACCTCCATGGGTTGATAAATTTGATTTCCATTGATAATTTTTGTGTGATTTTTGTTGTCAGCACATTCAACTATGTAAAGAAAAAAGTATTTAAGATGATTTCATTCATTCAGATCTAGGATGTGTTATTTTAGTGTTCCCTTTTATTTTTTTGAGCAGTGTATATGATCATATACAGTGCCTTCAGAAAGTAAGCATACCCCTTGACTTACTCCACATTTTGTTATAGCCTCAATTCAAAATCGATTCAATTGATTTTGTTTTCTCACCCGTCTACACATAATATCACATAATGACAAAGTGAAAACAACATGTTTATAGACATTTCTTGCAAATGTATTGAAAATGAAATACAAAGATCTAATTTACATAATGATTCACACCCCTGAATCAATACTTTGTAGAATCACCTTTGGTAGTAACTACAGCTGTCTTTCTGGGTAAGTTTCTAAAGTGCTTTGCACACCTGGACTGTACAATATTTAAACATTTATTAATCTCAATTCTTCAAGCTGTCATTTGTTGTTGACCATAGCTAGACCGCCATTTTCAAGTCTTGCCATAGATTTTCAAGCAGATTTAAGTCAAAACTGTAACTCGGCCACTCTGGAACAGTCACGGTCTTCTTGGTAAGCAACTCCAGTGTAGATTTGGTCTTGTGTTTTAGGTTATTGTCCTGCTGAAAGGTGAATTAATCTCCCAGTGTCTGGTGGAAAGCAGGCTGAACCAGGTTTTCCTCTAGGATTTTGCCTGTGCGTAGTTCAGTTTCTTTTTTTTCTGGGAAAAAATACCCAGCCCTTAATGGTTACAAGCATACCCATAACATGATACAGCCACAACTATGCTTGAAAATATTGAGTGGTACTCAGTAATATGTTGTATTGGATTTGCCCCAAACAAAACACTTTTGTATTCATTTTTTTTCAGTATTACTTTAGTGCCTTGTTGCAAACAGGAATATTTGTATTCTGTACAGGCTTCCTCCTTTTCACTCTGTCAATTAGGCTAATATTGTGGAGTAACTACAATGTTGAGCCATCACCATTAAACTCTAACTGTTTTTAAAGTCACCATTGGCCTCATGGTGAAATCCCTGAGTAGTTTCCTTCCTCTCCAGCAACTGAGTTAGAAAGGACGCCTGTATATTTGTAGTGACCGGGTGTATTGATACACCATACAAAGTGTAATTAATAACTTCATCATGCTCAAAGGGATATTCAATGTCTGCTTTTTTTATTTTTACCCATCTACCAATGGGTGCCCTTCTTTGCGAGGCATTGGACAACCTCCCTGGTCTTTGGTTGACTCTGTTTTGAAATTCACTTCTCAACTGAGGGTCCTTTTGGATGTGTGGGGTACAGAGATGAGGTAGTCATTAAAAAATGTTAAACACTATTGCACAGAGTGAGTCTATGCAACTTATGTGACTTGTTAAGAAATGTTTTACTCCTGAACTTATTTAGGCTTGCCATAACAAAGAGGTTGAATACTTATTGACTCAAGACATTTTCAGCTTTTCATTTATGAATTTGTAAACATTTAGAAAAACATAATTCCACTTTTGACATTATGGGGTATTGTGTGTGTGTGTGTGTGTGTGTGTGTGTGGGCCAGTGACAAAATATATAAATTTAATTCAGGCTGTAACACAACAAAATGTAGAAAGTCAAGGGGTGTGAATACTTTCTGAAGGCACTACCTCTGGTGTGGGAATACTTTTTGGAACAGATTTCCTAAATAAAAATCACTTGGCGCTGATTTGCATTTTTTTGCCCCACTTATTTTTTTATGTAAAACAATACAAATAAACGTTTTAATATTTGTTTTGCTCAGAACTTGTGGGGCCAAATAAAATGACATGCGGGCCAAATTTGACCTGCAGGCCGCCAGTTGGGGAACTCTGCTCTACAACAACCATAATGAAGGATTACTGTGTCGGTTTGATATTGAAGGTACTCATGTTTTTCCATATTCGAATGCTCCTGCACCATTGATTTTGATGATTGAACAATCCTCATGCTTTCTCCCATGTTTTTCCCTCAGCGTTGGAGAGGAAGATGTCGGTAAGGCAAAGCAGAGAGGAGCTGATCAAGAGAGGCGTGCTGAAGGAGATATTTGAAAAAGGTGAGATGCTTTCCTTATGAAAATAAATTTATTTCTGTGCCCCTAAAATTAGTGGGAGAGAGATTTAAAACAAAAATTGGTCTTCTCACAAACGTCTGTAGCGTCCGAATGGGGTGGCCTTCAAACTAATATGACCACTCTATGGAACGATGCTACCATTATTACAGATAGTCATGAATGAATAATGATTAACAAAGTTAGACTCACAAATATCATACCCCCCCAAAATTGCTAACCTCCCCTGTTATTGTAATGGCCTACAGGTTATTTTATTTGGCCCCTCAAGTTCTGTGCAATTTATTTTATTTTATGATTTACATAAAAGACTAAAAACACCAACAAATCAGCTCCAAGGATTTTAATTTTTGAAATCTTTTCGAAAGTACTCCCATGCATAATAGAGATACAGTGCCTTCAAAGTATTCACACCCCTTTTTAGTTTTTCTACATTTTGTTGTTACAGAGTGAATTTAAAGGAATAACATGGGAGGTTAGCATTTTTTGGGGGGTTATGATATTTGTGTGTAGGGCTGTTTTGGTGACCATATTACGCATTGCAGAAAAACATTTTAAATGATTTTAAGATGTCTTTGGTACATAATTGATCTAGCCTATATTCCAAAAGGAAGTAAATAGCCATATTAGACGGAAATACATAAAGGTAATTTCGTCAAACTTGAGGCTCACCAGTCTCCATGCTCCATTAGTTGCTCATTCAACATATTTTCTGCTACTTCACTCAATCCCATTTTTAAATGTCTCCCATCCTAACGGTTTTATATTCCCTGAGACCAACCAGAAATGTTTCCTTGGCCACACATTCCCAGATTTTCATAAAACAGTCACACTTGTGGTCTCTCCTTTTAAATGTTGCACTAGGAAAAAGAATGTGCTAGGTGCGGCTGGTGCACTTCAATTGGCTCATTCAGTGCAGGGGTGTAGTGCTGCCAGAGTGCACCGGAGACACTGCTACGTCTCACACAGTTGTTTACATTTGAATAAAGTTAGATCTAAGCTGAATCAATGTCTTGGAAGATCACATAATGATTCATTAGTAGTCTATATAACAGAAACAAATATAGCATAGTATAATGTTACACAAACACAATGTAATTTCTTATGAGATTTTGGATGGTTAGATGAATAGTCCAACAACACAAAATCTCATGAGGTCAGAACTCAACAGCGCGCGAATGTAGGCTACTAGGCAGAATGAGCTTTGCTTGAAACAAAATACAGGAAGGCTATGTAGTGTCTTAACACCATATGCTCTAATTTGCTCACTAAACAGTTATTCAATTGCAAGAAGCTCTAAATGCATATTCCAGGGTGTCCCGCAAAATCATCCTCTTGTCCCGCATTTGGGTATTTTTAAATGTGGTCACCCTACCAGCATGAGTGAGAGGGGAAAGTGGCCTGCATCAGCTATTCCAGTGCATATGATGACATGTATTTTTCCCCTGCCCATTTGATAATGGGCCAGTCTAAATCAAAACTAATTTGACATATTAGTAAAGACAATATTACATTGAGAATATTCTGATGGGGGAGGAAAATATGATCACTTGATGAGAAAACAGCGTGTGCAGCCTGAGGCAATGAGCGCAAGCTTTATTTTGCGACTTTCTCAGATCATATAGCCTGTAGTCTCATCATGCAGGCCATAGGCTATATGTTTTGATTTCTAAGACATTCTAAGGTTTGTATAATTCACAACTAAAGTTGCCAAATAGCTCTAAATCTAGCATATAGGACCTGTTTTCAAGTGATCACTTTTTTATGCTCAACATAGCAACTTCATATGTATGTGCATTTGCTCTGGAATGGGAAAGATATTCTTTCATTTTATTCAGCTAAGTTCAATTATATTCTTATTTTACTATAAAATAATGGCACAGGACTTATACACATATCTTGCCTGCTAAATGAACAAGCCTACAGCCTATGGCATGGAGCATAGCCAGATAACATACAGTAGGCCAACTTGTATTCTGTTCTTCTGAAATATATTTTCTTCATATCATAATGTTTCTTTAGACCTGCCTAAAATAAATGGATTTATTGTGATGGTGTATATTAAATTGATTTATTTGAATTTTTTTGTTTTTATGTAGATGTTCCAAAGGCGTGCATCAGTGGCTTATATGCGTGGACTGGAGATGCTAAAGGTGTTTATGTTAATTACGGTCAATTACCATGAGAGCGGCAGGCTTTTTCATGACAATAACCGACTGACACAATTTCATGACCGCCACAGCCCTATTTGTGCATCTAACTTTCACACTCATCATTATTCATGATTCCTCCAGGACTATCCATAATCATGGTAGCAACTTTCCATAGAGTGGTCATATTAGTTTTTAGGCCAAACTATTCGGACGCTACAGACGTTTTCATGAGAAGACCGATTTTTGGGAATTTTTCAACAACAAAAATTCTGTTGGCAAAGGGAGGTTAACTCCTCGAGTGCCGGAGTGGTGTCACACCTTTTTCCCCATCTCTAGCAAACACAGCTGCTTAAACTAAGTGCATTCTAAGCTGAAGATCATGATTTAGTTGAGTTGGAGGCGTGTTAGCTGTGGCAAAAGTGTGACACCAATGAGGCCTCCGAGGACACAAAATAATCTGAAACACACCCAAAACAATTTTTTAATAGCCTACTGTGTTCAAAATCACCCATCGTCCTTTGTATTGATGGCATTTGGGAAATGGAATAAGTGAAACGGGATTGTCTGATCCCTCTCAAACCTTGTCCTTTTATTGGAGCAATGGTTCATCAGTCTGATTTGCTCACGTGCTGTAGTAGGCTTACTCATTGCATTTCAGCTTTTGTGGTCCTTTAGAAACAACAGTCTCTTACCTGACAATGTGCATGAGGAAAATTATTTAGATAGACCGTCAACCAAGGAAAGTTGAACTACTACTATCAACTTATGGTCACAAAAGGGTATTTTCTCATGAGGCCCCATGTGTCAGACATCGGTCTGTCTCCCTACGGAATTTCCCAGCTACGCATGGACCTCGTGCAGCCAGCTTGCTACAATCGTCATTATGCAACCATTTTCATCACTTTTTTTGATGTGGTTAGGAATTGGTCCATGGGCAGCTGTCAGACTCCACTGTTTGAACATCTCTTGGAGTATCCTCACTTTAGAATGAGTCATTTTTTTCTCGCCGTTGTTGCTAGCGGGAGGCGACCTCTTGACGCGAAAGGAACAAGGAGCTGTGGTGCATTTGAGGTTGTCACAGCAGGATCTGATGGGCACAAAACACACCTGTCTGGGAGGATTCATTTGTGTGTGTGTGTATATACAGTGCATTTGGAAAGCAGACCCCTTGACTTTTTCCACATTTTGTTACATTACAGCCTTATTCTAAAATCGATTTAAATAGTTTTTTCCCCCTCATCAATCTACACACAATACCCCATAATGACAAAGCAACAACTGGTTTTTAGAAATTTTAGCGTGTGTATATGTATGTGTGTGTGTGTATGTGTATGTGTGTGTATATATATATATATATATATATATATATATATATTAAATAAAAAAAACTGCAGTCATATTTACATAAGTATTCAGACCCTTTACTCAGTACTTTGTTGAAGCACATTTTGGCAGCAATTACAGCCTCGTCTTCTTGGGTATGACGCTACGATCTTGGCACACCTGTATTTGGGGCGTTTCTCCCATTCTTCAGATCCCCTCAAGCTCAGGTTGGATGGGGAGCGTCGCTGCACAGCTATTTTCAGGTCTCTCCAGAGATGTTTTGATCGGGTTCAAGTCCAGGCTCTGGCTGGGCCACTCAAGGACATTCAGAGACTTGTCCCGAAGCCACTCCTGCATTGTCTTGGCTGTGTGCTTAGGGTCATTGTCCTGTTGGAAAGTGTACTTTCCGAATGCAATGTGTGTTTGTATCTCGCTACCATATCCTTCACTTGAATGATGCAACACCTAATTTGTTCTCTTCACCTTTGTAGACCATTATTTTCATTTCGCCTGTACATTATGTTTATAATTGGTGTTTCTGTCTCTCTCAGCAACCGTGGAGTTCCGATCCTCGATGGAGGCCGGAGTCTGTACTCAGGAGCTCTCTAGTATGAAGTCGTCTATGGTCCTTCCTTCAAAGAAATATGTTGGTTTCCTCTGCAACGTTCAGGACAACACCGCCAAGACCCCCATGTACCACAAACAGCCCCCTGCGCTCCCCCCCAAACCTTTCAACAGGATTCCCAACTACAGCACAGGTAAGCGCACATACATCAGCAACTACAGCGGCCCTGCCACTTATGCCCCTTGTTAATGTGCCAAAGACGTAGAGCTGGGTGACATGGACAAAAATCTGTATCGCGATAAATGAATTGATGCGAGAACAATATGTTTAACAAAGTGCACCAGTTAAAAATAAAAAAGTTTGTATTACTCTTTAAACTACTACTACTACTACTACTAGTAGTTTGATTATTGTAGCCATCAATTCTCCCATTAACAATCACCCATATAGCAAACGTATTTAATTTCAAACTTCACATTTCCATAGTATAGGCTACTTAACGTAATGAACGATATCAGCAAAATGCCTGTAAGTGCTTGGTATGGTCGGTGTCGATTTAATTTGTCTCAGCTCTACAAAGACAACTCCACAACAAGATTTGCTGATCCGCTTCAAGAAAGGGAAAGTGGATTGGACAGTCAGTCAAGCGCTTCTTGTAATTGTCTCTCCCCTGAGGGTGTTGAAGGACAACCACAGGTCTTCATCTAAGGCCCAGACCTGTCAACAACGGGGACATTGGGACAAGTGTTTTATATACATCATAATCATGTTTGGCACTCCGCACACTGAATACCAAGATGGAAGATCAACTGAACTTGCAAATGGTTTACAGTACAGAGCTCCGAGACAGACACACTGAACGTTTGTTTGGGCAGCTACGTAGTTGAATAATCCTAAACCTATTGTCCGTAGACACGTGTGTGTGCATGCACGCACACTGTGTCTCTGTGCAGATGGCGGATGGAGAGATTAGTGTCATTAAGTCCCAGTGTAGCCAGGTCAGCTCTAGTCTGTCTGTCAGGGCCTATCTGTCAGTCAGATAGAAGTGGCAATAGCCTAATCTAATTCTCCCTGCTCAATCAAGTCTGGGCCTTCTACTGTACACAGTCACTTCTATCCACTGTATCTGACTGTCGCCAGTGTCTTACAATATGGCCAAGAGCAGGTTACGTGTCCAGGAAAAACGAATGCATGGCCCTAATTATACTCAACAATTAGCAGCTTTGAAGAACCAACATGTCAAAGTCCCTGCACTAATCAAAGTATGCACTACTCCCTGCTATTGCAATTCAGAAAAAAGTGACATTGACATTTACCTGTTTTAATGTTAATGTTTTGGTCTCTTTTTTTCTTTCTCTACCCATCTCTGTCCAGACCCTTGCCAGCAGATGAAGCTGCCCTGTATGCCAGGCCAGGGAGGGAAGCTCTCTCCTCTTCTACCTCCCAAGAAGGTTATGATCTGCGTGTCTCAAGGGGGAATGGACAACTCCTCCTGCTCCTCACCCTCTCCCCTCAGGACCTTCTCCCAGCAGAAGTGCCCCCCTCCACAGGGCCATCCCCCCCACCATGGCCCTCTGTTGCCCACGCAGTTCACAGCCCTGGCCAACCTCCACCAGGGCCTCATGGGGGGCGGGAACCACCATAACCACGGACACACCCACAACCATAACCATAACCATGGCCACAGCCACCCGCTCCAGCTGCAGTACGGATCCATGCAAGGCCACGCCCCCAGCCGCATCATCGAGGAGCTCAACAAGACGCTGGCCTTCAACCTGCAGAGGCTGGAGAAGTGAGTTGTTGTATACACAGTATTAAATAAATAAAACCGTAATGTATGTATCTCTGGTTGAATAGTTTCTATAGCAGGTAGAAATTTATAGTTTAGATGGCACAACTTTATAATGGGAGTGGAGTGTAGCATCAGTTCTATTTCAAAATTAAATATGAATTATTTTTTTAAATTCGTGTTCAGTCTAGCAGGTCCAGCTGGTTTGTAGGTCAGGTCACCCCTGCCTGGTGATATTGGTGTCAGGCTGCCACCATGTGGCTCTGCTGTAGAGGTCTGACCCAGCTCGCTCTGTCCCACTGGTAAAGGGTGGCCCACTTTGACAGCAGTGTGTGTGTATGCACCATGGCACACAGGCCTCCTCCAAAGGCAATCCTGGCACAGCATGTCCTGTCCTCTACCCTCCCCCCTACCAGACACTGGAAAAAGGAATATGGAGAAATGTATTGGTAAATTGGACATGATGTCATTTCTCTGTAGCTTATGTAACATTTGGTTGCAGAAATCAAAAAATGGGACAAAAAAACCTCAACAAGAATCAATCTGTCAGCCATTCTTCATCTCCCTATCTTTTAATTGAAACGGGACAAAGCCAGTATCATCATCATTGCATGTGTAGAGGGGTACTGTAGAAGAGCTAGGTACCCTTATTTATTCAGGTAGACTATGTATGCATGAGTACAATACATCCTCTCAATGGGGGTCCTTATTTTTATTATATATATATATATATATATATATATATATATAGCTCAAAAAAATAAAGGGAACACTTAAACAACACAATGTAACTCCAAGTCAATCACACTTCTGTGAAATCAAACTGTCCACTTAGGAAGCAACACTGATTGACAATACATTTCACATGCTGTTGTGCAAATGGAATAGACAACAGGTGGAAATTATAGGCAATTAGCAAGACACCCCCAATAAAGAAGTGGTTCTGCAGGTGGTGACCACAGACCACTTCTCAGTTCCTATGCTTCCTGGCTGATGTTTTGGTCACTTTTGAATGCTGGCGGTGCTTTCACTCTAGTGGTAGCATGAGACTGAGTCTACAACCCACACAAGTGGCTCAGGTAGTGCAGCTCATCCAGGATGGCACATCAATGCGAGCTGTGTCTGTCAGCGTAGTGTCCAGAGCATGGAGGCGCTACCAGGAGACAGGCCAGTACATCAGGAGACGTGGAGGAGGCCGTAGGAGGGCAACAACTCAGCAGCAGGACCGCTACCTCCGCCTTTGTGCAAGGAGGAGCAGGAGGAGCACTGCCAGAGCACTGCCAGAGCCCTGCAAAATGACCTCCAGCAGGCCACAAATGTGCATGTCTGCTCAAACGGTCAGAAACAGACTCCATGAGGGTGGTATGAGGGCCCGATGTCCACAGGTGGGGGTTGTGCTTACAGCCCAACACGTGCAGGACATTTGGCATTTGCCAGAGAACACCAAGATTGGCAAATTTGCCACTGGCGCCCTGTGCTCTTCACAGATGAAAGCAGGTTCACACTGAGCACACGTGACAGAGTCTGGAGACGCCGTGGAGAACGTTCTGCTGCCTGTAACATCCTCCAGCATGACCGGATTGGCGGTGGGTCAGTCATGGTGTGGGGTGGCATTTCTTTGGGGGGCCGCACAGCCCTCCATGTGCTCGCCAGAGGTAGCCTGACTGCCATTAGGTACCGAGATGAGATCCTCAGACCCCTTGTGAGACCTTATGCTGGTGCGGTTGGCCCTGGGTTCCTCTTAATGCAAGACAATGCTAGACCTCATGTGGCTGGAGTGTGTCAGCAGTTCCTGCAAGAGGAAGGCATTGATGCTATGGACTGGCCCGCCCGTTCCCCAGACCTGAATCCAATTGAGCACATCTGGGACATCATGTCTCGCTCCATCCACCAACGCCACGTTGCACCACAGACTGTCCAGGAGTTGGCAGATGCTTTAGTCCAGGTCTGGGAGGAGATCCCTCAGGAGACCATCCGCCACCTCATCAGGAGCATGCCCAGGCGTTGTAGGGAGGTCATACAGGCACATGGAGGCCACACACACTACTGAGCCTCATTTTGACTTGTTTTAAGGACATTACATCAAAGTTGGATCAGCCTGTAGTGTGGTTTTCCACTTTAATTTTGAGGGTGACTCCAAATCCAGACCTCCATTGGTTGATAAATTTGATTTCCATTGATAATTTTTGTGTGATTTTGTTGTCAGCACATTCAACTATGTAAAAAAAAAAAAATATTTAATAAGATTGTCATTCATTCAGATCTAGGATGTGTTGTTTAAGTGTTCCCTTTATTTTTTTGAGCTGTGTGTGTGTGTATGTATGTATATGTGTGTGTGTATATATATATATATATATATATATATATATATATATATATAGTACCAGTCAAAAGTTTGGACACACCTACTCATACAAGGGTTTTTCACAAAGACACAGCGGTTGGAACCAAAAATCTCAAATTTGGACTCCAGATCAAAGGACAGATGTCCAGCAGTCTAATGTCCATTGCTCGTGTTTCTTGGCTTCATGGTCTGCGTGAATCAGACCATAAAGGCCTGATTCACGCAGTCTCTTCTGAACAGTTGCTGTTGATGTGTCTGTTACTTGAACTCTGAAGCATTTATTTGGGCTGCAATTTCTGAGGCTGGTAACTCTAATGAACTTATCCTCTGCAGTAACTCTGGGTCTTCCTTTCCTGTGGCGGTCCTCATGAGAGCCAGTTTCATCATAGCGCTTGATGGTTTTTGCGACTGCACTTGAAGAAACGTTCAAAGTTCTTGATTTTCCGTATTGACTGACCTTCATGTCTTAAAGTAATGATGGACTGTCGTTTCTCTTTGCTTATTTGAGCTGTTCTTGCCATTATATGGACTTGGTCTTTTACCAAATACGGTAATCTTCTGTATACCAACCCTACCTTGTTACAACACAACTGATTGGCTCAAACACATTTAAGAAGGAAATAAATTCCACAAATTAACTTTTAACAAGGCACACCTGTTAATTGAAATGCATTCCAGGTGACTACCTCATGAAGCTGGTTGAGAGAATGCCAAGCGTGTGCAAAGCTGTCATCAAGGCAAAGGGTGGCTACTATAAAATAAAAAAATACTTTGAAGAATCTCAAATATAAAATATATTTTGATTTTGTTTCACACTTTTTTTTTTGGGTTACTACATGATTCTGTATGTTATTTCATAGTTTTGATGTCTTCACTATATTCTACAATGTAGTAAAAATAAAGAAAAACCCTTGAATGAGTAGGTGTGTCTAAACATTTGACTGGTACTGTGCGCGCGCACACACACACACACACACACACACAAATGTTTGTTTTATCCTTGTGGGGACCAAACAATTGATTCCCCATTCAAAATTATATTTTCCCTAAACCTAATTCTAACCCTAATTGTAAGCCTAAAATAGCCTTATTCCTGTTGGGACTGGCGAAATGTCCCCACTTGTCCTAATTTACCTTGTTTTACTATCCTTGTGAGGACTTCTGGTCCCTACAAGGATAGAAAAACCAAAAAAAACACACACACAGTCCCTCTCACGACTCCTTTCCTCCCTGGTCCTATGATTACTTGCTTTGCGTGTCTCATGGTGAGCTGAACAGTCCTCAGTGGGCGCTCACAGCAGGGGCTTTGTGGGTAGTCTGTGATATCCGTGTAGGCCGTTTGATATGTGGATCAAAACCCCACTCTACAACTGCAGTATGCAACCAGTCCCTCACGCTGACCCAGGTAATTGACCACTTTGTTTAATTTGACCTGAAAGGTCTGTGACATGAAGGATATGGGGAACTAGCTAATGGTATGTAGGCTGTGGCTGTCATACAGACTGAACTCCCAGCTAGGAACCTATGGCTCAGACAGACACACATATCTGGTTAACTATCTCAATGGTTGCAAGTCAAGATGGACAATTTTGTGCTAATGACCATGATCCAGAAATGGCTAGCTCACAGCCTCACACTCACACATCGAGGTGCGTCAAGGTAATTCCAGCCACTGCCATTTCACAGATGACTTACACAGGAGATAGGAATGAGTCAACCACTTGTAGAGTCATGGTCATAATGACTCTCTATAGCTTGTTGCATTTCTATAGCAACCATTAGATTCCCACTGGAACATGGGAAAGTGGAAGATGGGCGAGGTTACTGTGAAGAAGATTCTATCCATCATTACCACGAACATGAACACTATCCCCCACCCTCTCTCTTCTCCCTGCAGCAATGCAATGCATTCTGGTCAGTGTAGTCTGCTGGACAGAAGCCAGGTGCCCTCTTTGGTCATCGACGAGGACGACAAGGAGAACATGCCCAACGAGTCCGACTACGAGGACCTCCCCAGCATGTACAAAGACGAGGATGAGGATGATGATGAATATGATGACGAGGATGATGACTCGCTCTTTACAAGTAAGGGGTCCATACACACACACACAGAAAATGTTTGTCCCCTAAGCCACATAGCCCAGATGTTGTTTTTTTAAACTAGTGGCGTCTCTGCACTATAGTTACCCTGGGTCTGGTCATTTCTGTTAACTTTAGGTGGGTCTTTGTGTAGGTACCATGGGTCTGGTAATTTCTTTAACTCCTGGCGTCTGTCTGTAGGTACCCTGGCTCTGAAGGTGCTGAGGAAGGACTCTCTGGCCATCAAGCTGTGTAACCGTCCATCTAAGAGTGAGCTGGAGGAGAAGAACATACTGCCAATGCAGACTGACGAAGAGAGGCTGGAGTCCAGGCAGCAGATAGGCACCAAGCTCACACGGTAAGAGAGAGCGGGCACACACAGACTGCCCATGCAGAACTCCCATAACATTAGAGGATCGCAAGGTGGACCAGGGTCTTCTCAGTAGTGCAATTATCAGAGTCACAGATGGATAGTGACTAAAACAGACTTCATTGTATTTCTGTAAATAGAGAGCCGTGCCCACTTCATATGTTAAATATCTTCAACAACCTTAATGTAGCGCTAGACTAAGTATGCCTCTTGTCTGCTGCAGTGAAGACTGGCAGCTCTCTGTGTTTTGAAAGGTGTGTCCATTTCTCCTCTATAAGAGCTGTCAGGAAACTTTTAACAGACAAATATGGCGCTTTGGCCCACTGGGAAAATGGTCTGATATCCCTTCTAACATAACTAGATATGACTCATCTCACTTAAGCAGTTCACTCCCTTCTGATGCTTTAAAAGCAAATGTAAACTTGCGTTTTATCAAAACACTTTTCCATTTTATTTTATTTCCATCTGTTTTAAAGACAAACCTTCCATCTCAATGAGCTGACGTCATTTCAGCAATGCATAATCTGTCTCTCTCTGTTCTCGCTCGCTCTCCCTCCCTCTTTTCTTCCCACTGCCTGCCGTCCTCCCTCGCTTACTGAATCACCACTGTGATATGTGTCAAACCATTACCACCCCACTCCTCCTCACTCTCACTATACTGACAGAACACACAGTGGTTACACACTCGCTAGCCAATCTCATGCAAACACAGCAGTAACACACTCATTTGATTCATATTTAATTTGAACATGGCAATATACAGATGGGTTATTTTTAATCCAAGGAGAAAATAACATAGCCATGACGTCTTTGTCAATGAATTTATGGTTTCAATTAATCTACCATCACTGAACAGGATTCTGTTTGGACAGAACAGAACCTGCGAGTGGGGAGACAATGAGATGGTACTGAATAAAGGGCTGGACAGAATGGAAAGGGGGGAGTAGAAGAGCGAACAAGATCAGGAATGTGAGGAGAAGAGACTGGGTGTTAAAGAGAGGGTACATTTATGGTTTGATGTGAAAGAGAAGAGGGCGTACTCTGCTACTATTCCCTGCTGTGATTGGCACACGGTGTGGTGTTCGCAGAAGGCTTGTTGTAATGTGGGAAGCAGCCATAAGAAGAGAAATAACTGGACGTTACACTGAGAATGGAATGGATCTCTTGTGATATGGATATTGCACATGACAATATATCAACGTGAATTTGATTAATTGTGCAGCCGTAGCACTACATTTAGCAGGGCTCATAGGGCTCTGGTCAAAAGTAGTGCACTTTATAAGGAATAGGGTGCCATTTGGGACGCACTCATAAGCGTCATAACTCCCAATTTCTTGCTCTTTTCCACATGCATTGTGCTCCTCCGTAGCGGATCTCTTTGTGTCAGGCCAGTATAAATGGATGGTTCTAATCCTGGAGGAGGTCATTATGACCTTAACCATCTCTTCTCTCATATTTTCTCCTCTCCTCTCCTCATTCTGATGGTGACGGAGACCGAAAGAAGTGTTGTGAGTGATTTTATTTTGCACGCGCTATTGTCATGACACTAAACCAATCTTTACAGTAGAACAAGCTAATCAATTCCAGTCTTGAGTGACCGCTTGGTAAATAATGGTCCGTGTGCAGTTTATAAGGTACTAATTTAGCTTAAGTGTGTGTGGTAACTTTTTTTATTTATTTATTGGTTGTCAAAATATCACGTTATTTCAGCATATTGATTATGAATTGGAACATCTCAAACCGGTGTTTTGTCATGGCCATAAATCAAAAAGCCGTGACAACAAGAAGCAGCAGCAGTATCATTTTCAAGTTTTAGGAATATAAATGGTACTTAAAGTAGAATCCAGTAGATGTTTTTAAATCCGGTTAAAATCTACTGAATGAGCCCAAAAACATGTTTCTGATTTTGATATTAGTGAAATTGTGAAAATATGTTTTTGTCCTGGCTACACATGGTGACAACTGTGCTAGCCATAATGGCTATCATCAGGTGGTGGTCAGCCATGTAGCCATCTTAGCTGTAAGGATAGCTTGCTAACATTGGCATGCTAGACAACTAGGCTACCGATTTTTAACATAAGTTAGACTATTAGATAGCTAGCCATACTAGCTGCTAAAGCCATCCATAGCTAAATATATATATATATATATATTTCATCGCTAGCTACAGTGCGTTCAGAAAGGATTCACACCCCTTTACTTTTTCCATATTTTGGTGTTAGAGCCTGAATATAAAATGCATTAAATTGAGTTTTTTGGGGGGGTCACTAGCCTGCACACAATACCCCATAATGTCAATGGAATTATGTTTTTAATTTTTTAATCAAAATAATTAAACATTAAACGCTGAAATGTCTTGAGTCAGTAAGTATTCAACCCTTTTATGACAAACCTAAATAAGTTAAGGAGTATACATTTGCTTAACAAGTCATATAATAAGTTGCATGGACTCACTGTGTGCAATAATAGCAGTGAATTTCTAACACCGATTCAACCACAGACGAGGTTTTCCAATGCCTCGCAAAGAGCATTGAATATCCCTTTGAGCATGGTAAAGTTATTAATTACACTTTGGATGGTGTATCAATACACCCAGTCACTACAAAGATACAGGCGTCCTTCCTAACTCCGTTGCCGGAGAGGAAGGAAACCGCTCTGGGATTTCACCATGAGGCGAATGGTGACTTTAAAACCGTTAGAGTTTAACAGCTGTGATAGAAGGAAACTGAGGATGGATCAACAACATTGCAGTTACTCCACAATACTACCCTAATTGACAGTGGAAAAATGAAGCCTGTACCGAATAAAAAATATTCCAAAACATGCATGCTGTTTGCAACAAGGCACTAAAGTAAGACTGCAAAGAAACATTTTGTCCTGAATACAAAGTGTTATGTTTCAGGCAAATACAACACATTATGGAGTACCACTCTCCATATTTTCAAGCATAGTGGTGGCTGCGTCATGTTATAGGTATGCTTGTAATCGTAAAGGACTGGGGAGGTTTTTAGCATTAAAAAAAAGAAACTGAATGGAGCTACTGTAAGCACAGGCAAAATCCTAGAGGAAAACGTGGTTGTCTGCTTTCTATCAGACACTGGCAGATTAATTCACCTTTCAGCAGGACAATAACCTAAAACAAAAAGCCAAATCTACACTGGAGTTGCTTACCAAGAAGACTAGTGAATGTTCCTGAGTGGCCGAGGTTAGTTTTGACTTAAACCAAGTTCTTTTTGAAAATCTTCCGACTATCACTGTTCAGTTTGTATGCACAGCTCGATTTGATTGGCCTGTATTGGCACGATGTGTGATATTTGATTTTGATTGCTGTTTAGTCAGTGACCAATCTTTGTTTTGGGGGGGGCTCTTAGGGACTATTTTAAACTTTCCGTGCCCTCGTGAACTGCTATTATGGATGGCCTACAAAATTCTGCATACATTAAATGACAAAGTATGTGGACACCTGCTCGTCTAACATCTCATTCCAAAATCATGGGAGTTAATATGGCGTTGGTCCCCCCTTTCCTGCTATAACAGCCTCCACACTTCTGGGAAGGCTTTCCACTAGATGTTGGAACATTGCTGCGGGGACTTGCTATCATTAAGACACAAGCATTAGTAGGGTCGGGCACTGATGTTGGGTGATTAGGCCTGGCTCGCAGTCAGCGTTCCAATTCATCCCCAAAGGTGTTCGATAAAGTTGAGGTCAAGGCTTTGTGCATACCAGTCAAGTTCTTCCACACCGATCTCGACAAAACATTTCTGTATGGACCTCGCTTTGTGCGTGGGGGCATTGTCATACTGAAACAGGAAAGGGCCTTCCCCAAACTGTTGCCACAAAGTGTAAGCACAGAATCCTCTAGAATGTAATTGTATGTGGTAGCGTTAAGATTTCCCTTTTACTGGAACTAAGGGGACTAGCGCGAACCATGAAAATCAGCCCCAGACCATTATTCGTCCTCCACCAAAGTTACAATTGGCGCTGCATTCGGGAAGGTAGCTTTCTCCTGGCATCCGCCAAACCCAGATTAGTCCGTTGGAATGCCAGATGGTGAAGAGGGAACGCGTTTCCACTGCTCCAGAGTCCAATGGCGGTGAGCTTTACACCACTCCATCCGATGCTTGGCATTGTTCATGGCGATCTTATGCACAAAAATAGTGTTTCTCTCAAGTTTTGTGCACCAATTTGTTTACATCCCTGTTAGTGAGCATTTCTCCTTTGCCAAGATAATCCATCCATGTCAAACAGTTTTGTTATTTGTCTCTCTCTCTCTCTCTCGAACACCTACTCATTCAAGGGTTTTTATTTTTACTATTTTCTACATTGTAGAATAATAGTGAAGACATCAAAACTATGAAAACACATGGAATCATGTAGTAACCAAAAAAGTGTTAAACGAATCAAAATATATTTGACATTGTTCAAATAGCCACCCTTTGCCTTGACAGCTTTGCACACTCTTGGCATTCTCTCAACCAGCTCCATGAGGTATTCACCACCTGGAATGCATTTCAATTAACAGGTGTACCTTCCTTAAGTTAATTTGTGAAATGTCTTTCCTTCTTAATGCGTTTCAGCCAATCAGTTGTTTTGTGACAAGGTGGGGGGGGGGGGGGGTATACAGAAGATGACCCTATTTGGTAAAAGACCAAGTCCATATTGGGGCGGCAGGTAGCTTAGTGGTTAAGAGCGTTGTGCCAGTAACCGACAGGTCGCTGGTTCTAATCCCCAAGCCGACTAGGTGAAAAATCTGTCTGTGCCCTTGCAAGGCACTTAACCCTAATTGTTCCTGTAAGTCGCTCTGGATAAGAGTGTCTGCTAAATGAATAAAATGTAAATATTATGGCAAGAACAGCTCAAATAAGCAAAGAGAAATAACAGTCCATTACTTTAAGACATGAAGGCCAGTCAATACGGAGAATTTCAATAACTTTTACAGTTTCTTCAATTGCAGTCGCAAAAACCTTCAAGCGCTATGATGAAACTGGCTCTCGTGAGGACCGCCACAGGAATGGAAGACCCAGAGTTACCTCTACTGCAGAGGGTAAATTCATTAGAGTTACCAGCCTCAGAAATTGCAGCCCAAATAAATGCTTCAGAGTTCAAGTAACAGACACATCTCAACATCAACTGTTCAGAGGGGACTGTGTGAATCAGGCCTTCATGGTCGAATTGCTGCAAAGAAACCACTACTAAAGGACACCAATAATAAGAAGAGAACTGCTTGGGCCAAGAAACACAAGCAATGGACATTAGACCGGTGGAAATGTGTCCTTTGGTCTGGAGTCCAAATTGGAGATGTTTGGTTCCAACCGCCGTGCCATTGTGAGACGCAGTGTGGGTGAATGGATGATCTCTGCATGTGTAGTTCCCACCGTAAAGCATGGAGGAGGAGATGTTATGGTGTGGGGGTGCTTTGCTGGTGACACTGTCTGTGATTAATTTAGAATTCAAGGCACACTTAACCAGCATGGCTACCACAGCATTCTGCAGCGATACTCCATCCCATCTGGTTTGGGCTTAGTGGGACTATCATTTTGTTTTTCAACAGGACAATGACCCAATAGCCCTTACACAGCCTGGAGGTGTATTTTACCAAGCAGGAGCGTGATGGAGTGCTGCATCAGATGACCTGGCCTCCACAATCCCCTGACCTCAACCCAATTGAGATGGTTTGGGATGAGTCGGACGGCAGAGTGAAGGAAAAGCAACCAACAAGTGCTCAGCATATGTGGGAACTCCTTCAAGACTGTTGGAAAAGCATTCCAGGTGAAGCTGGTCGAGAGAATGTCAAGAGTGTGCAAAGCTGTCATCAGGGCAAAGGGTGGCTGTTTGAAGAATATCAAAGATAAAATATTTTGATTTGTTCAACATTTTTGTTTTGGTTACTACATGATTCCATATGTGTTATTTCATAGTTTTGATGTCTTCACTATTATTCTACAATGTAGAAAATAGTAAAACATTCATAAAAACCCTGTGTAGGTGTCCAAGCTTTTGACTGGTACTGTATGCATGTAATGTTATGTATGTGTAATATTAGGATGCAAACTTGAATACATTTCTACTCTATTTGACATGGTACAGGTGTAGTATTTTTTTACAGCCCATAACCGTGTGTGTCTACTTTTGTTTCAATGTAGATTTGTTTAAGATGACCAAGAAACACTCTGTAACCTTGATTCAGCCCACTGCAGTACAAGGTGCTCTAGCTAGCCATCATCAATAAAGTCCACTCAGTCCGAATAGCTACTTCTACTGCGTTCAGAGCTTATTCAAAGTGTATTCCAAAAAACCCAAATGTAAAAGTGTCGCTGGGATGAAATCCTAGATGCCATTGCTTGCCGTTGTGCCCTTGAGCAAGGCACTTAACCCCCCATTACAGCTCCCGGGGCGCCCAGTGTGGCATCCCCTCTGCACGCATACATACACATACAGGTTTTGGCGGTGTCTTTCGGAGGGGTTGGGTTAAAAGCGGAAGTCAAATTTCGGTTGGACTTTGTGTGCAATTGACCAATAAAGTGATCTCCTCTATCTAAAAGCATTTTCAACGACCTTGTTAAAATGTCATACTGTATTCAGCCAGTCATGTCAGAGATTTGATACAAGAGATCTCTCTCGTAGACCTTGCAGGCATAATAAAATAGAACTTCCCCTCTGCTGTTATTGCAGTAATGGCATCCGTGGCAGCAGCCCCTCTTAACTCTTGCATTCTCCCCCTCTTTTTTTTTTTCTTTCTCCCTAGATCCTTCTTCCCTTCTCTCCTCCGCTCACTCTCCCTCAATGTGACTTCTCTTGACAAAGTAACTAGGAGGGAGAATAGAGGTCATGGTTGACGTGTGTGTGTGTGAACCAAATCAAATCAAATGTTATTGGTCACATGCACCGAATACAACAGGTGCAGACATTACAGTGAAATGCTTACTTACAGCCCTTAACCAACAGTGCATTTATTTTAAACAAAAAAAGTAAGAATAAAACAACAACAAAAAAAGTGTTGAGAAAAAAAGAGCAGAAGTAAAATAAAGTGACAGTAGGGAGGCTATATATACAGGGGGGTACCGTTGCAGAGTCAATGTGCGGGGGCACCGGCTAGTTGAGGTAGTTGAGGTAATATGTACATGTGGGTAGAGTTAAAGTGACTATGCATAAATACTTAACAGAGTAGCAGCAGCGTAAAAAGGATGGGGTGGGGGGGCAGTGCAAATAGTCCGGGTAGCCATGATTAGCTGTTCAGGAGTCTTATGGCTTGGGGGTAGAAGCTGTTGAGAAGTCTTTTGGACCTAGACTTGGCACTCCGGTACCGCTTGTCGTGTGGTAGCAGAGAGAACAGTCTATGACTAGGGTGGCTGGAGTCTTTGACAATTTTGAGGGCCTTCCTCTGAAACCGCCTGGTATAGAGGTCCTGGATGGCAGGAAGCTTTGCCCCAGTGATGTACTGGGCCGTACGCACTACCCTCTGTAGTGCCTTGCGGTCAGAGGCCAAGCAGTTGCCATACTAGGCGGTGATGCAACCAGTCAGGATGCTCTCGATGGTGCAGCTGTAGAATTTTTTGAGGATCTGAGGACCCATGCCAAATCTTTTTAGTCTCCTGAGGGGGAATAGGCTTTGTCGTGCCCTCTTCACGACTGTCTTGGTGTGTTTGGACCATGATAGTTCGTTGGTGATGTGGACACCAAGGAACTTGAAGCTCTCAACCTGTTCCACTACAGCCCCGTCGATGAGAATGGGGGCGTGCTCAGTCCTCTTTTTTTTTCCTGTAGTCCACAATCATCTCCTTTGTCTTGGTCACGTTGAGGGAGAGGTTGTTGTCCTGGCACCACACGGCCAGATCTCTGACCTCCTCCCTATAGGCTGTCTCATCGTTGTCGGTGATCAGGCCTACCACTGTTGTGTCGTCGGCAAACTTAATGATGGTGTTGGAGTCGTGCCTGGCCATGCAGTCATGGGTGAACAGAGAGTACAGGAGGGGACTGAGCACGCACCCCTGAGGGGCCCCCGTGTTGAGGATCAGTGTGGCAGATGTGTTGTTACCTACCCTTACCACCTGGGGGCGGCCCGTCAGGAAGTCCAGGATCCAGTTGCAGAGGGAGGTGTTTAGTCCCAGGATCCTTAGCTTAGTGATGAGCTTAGAGGGCACTATGGTGTTGAATGCTGAGCTGTAGTCAATGAATAGCATTCTCACGTAGGTGTTCCTCTTGTCCAGGTGGGAAAGGGCAGTGTGGAGTGCGATAGAGATTGCATCATCTGTGGATCTGTTGGGGCGGTATGCAAATTGGAGTGGGTCTAGGGTTTCTGGGATTATGCTGTTGATGTGAGCCATGACCAGTCTTTCAAAGCACTTCATGGCTACAGACGTCAGTGCTACGGGTCGGTAGTCATTTAGGCAGGTTATCTTAGAGTTCTTGGGCACGGGGACTATGGTGGTCTGCTTGAAACATGTTGGTATTACAGACTCAGTCAGGGACATGTTGAAAATGTCAGTGAAGACACTTGCCAGTTGGTCAGCACATGCTCGGAGTACACGTCCTGGTAATCCGTCTGGCCCTGCGGCCTTGCGAATGTTGACCTGCTTAAAAGTCTTACTCACATCGGCTACGGAGAGCGTGATCACATAGTCATCCGGAACAGCTGGTGCTCTCATGCATGCTTCAGTGTTGCTTGCCTCGAAGCGAGCATAGAAGTGGTTTAGCTCGTCTGGTAGGCTTGTGTCACTGGGCAGCTCGCGGCTGTGCTTCCCTTTGTAGTCTGTAATAGTTTTCAAGCCCTGCCACATCCGCCGAGCGTCAGAGCCAGTGTAGTATGATTCAATCTTAGACCTGTATTGACTCTTTGCCTGTTTGATGGTTCGTCGGAGGTCATAGCGGGATTTCTTATAAGCGTCCGGGTTAGAGTCCCGTTCCTTGAAAGCGGCAGCTCTACCCTTTAGCTCAGTGCGGATGTTTCCTGTAATCCATGGCTTCTGGTTGGGGTATGTACGTACGGTCACTGTGGGGACGACATCATCGATGCACTTATTGATGAAGCCAGTGACTGATGTGGTGTACTCCTCAATGCTGTCTGAAGAATCCCGGAACATGTTCCAGTCTGTGCTAGCAAAACAGTCCTGTAGCTTAGCATCTGCGTCATCTGACCACTTTTTTTTATTAACCGAATCACTGGTGCTTCCTGCTTCAGTTTTTGCTTATAAGCAGGAATCAGGAGGATAGAGTTATGGTCAGATTTGCCAAATGGAGGGCGAGGGAGAGCTTTGTATGCGTCTCTGTGTGTGGAGTAAAGGTGGTCTAGAGTTTTTTTCCCTCTGGTTGCACATTTAACATGCTGGTAGAAATTAGGTAGAACGGATTTAAGTTTCCCTGCATTAAAGTCCCCAGCCACTAGGAGCGCTGCATCTGGATGAGCGTTTTCCTGTTGATTAATGGCCTTGTACAACTCATTCAGTGCAATCTTAATGCCAGCATTGGTTTGTGGTGGTAAATAGACAGCTATGAAAAATATAGATGAAAACTCTCTTGGTAAATAGTGTGGACTACAGCTTATCATAAGATACTCTACCTCGGGCGAGCAAAACCTCGAGACTTCCTTAGTATTTGATTTTGTGCACCAGCTGTTGTTTACAAATATACACAGACCGCCACCCCTTGTCTTACCAGAGTCAGCCGTTCTGTCCTGCCGATGTAGCGTATAGCCTGCTAGCTGAATGTTATCATTGTTGTCGTTCAGCCACGACTCCGTGAAACATAAGATATTACAGTTTTTAATGTCCCGTTGGTAGGATAACCGTAATCTTAAATCGTCCATTTTATTCTCAAAAGCTTGAACGTTGGCTAATAGGATTGATGGAAGAGGCAGTTTACTCGCTCGCCGTCGGATCCTTACAAGGCACCCGGATCTGCGTCCGCGATATCTCCGTCTCTTCCTCACGCGAATGACGGGGATTTGGGCCTTGTCGGGTGTCTGTATGATATCCTTCGCGGCCGCCTCGTTGAAGAAAAAATCTTCGTCCAATGCGAGGTGAGTAATCGCTGTCCTGATATCCAGAAGCTCTTTTTGGTTATAAGAGACGATGGCAGAAACATTATGTACAAAATAAATTACAAATAACGCGGAAAAACACACATAATAGTACAATTGGTTAGAGGGCTGTAAAACGGCAGCCATCTTCTCCGGCGCTGTTCTATTCGGACTCAGATGTCGTAAAGAAGGTAATCTATCTGTCTTAAAGAATGTCGTAAAGATGGTAATCTATTTGTAAGTACATTAGGATCTCAATGAAGCAAAGGAGGGTTATATCATCATGATCTTGAGAATACTGGTGCTGATCTAAAACAAATATACGGAGAATAAGGAAAGTTGCCTACCCATGGAATATTGCTGCTCACTGTCTTGAATTCAGTCAGTTTCTATTCATGTCTGGCAGAGAATGGATGTAGATTTCTGTACTGACTGAGATACCACCAGTCCTGACATGTGCCAACTCTGCCATAGCTGACACTGGTGCTGGCTGGCACTCGAGATGTCACTCAAACGGTCACTTAGATTACACTGACAGGATGGAGTCCGCTTAAGGAGAAGTGACAGCAGGGGAGTGACTAACTGGCTAGATATGTAGGAAGAGAAACTGACAATTTTCCTCGTGATTTGGCTCGTGATTTTAGGACTTGATAGGACTTGTCCTAAAACAACATGCACAGAAGTAGTGAGCTGCTAAATTGAGGGGGAAATTATTCATGTTTGCATGCGTTTCTGTAGAATGGTAATTTGACTTTGATTGTGGGTATTTTTACTGACTCAATGTAGGTTGAGTTAACCATGATTCGTACGGTTGTCGATGGAGATTAGGCTAGTTGCCAAGGTTTTTGCTTTTGTTGCTCAGGGGTTTATCATGTTTATTTTTTGTTCTATTGGAGGTTGCGTTGGACCGTGTTTGCTGTGTGGTTGACTTGACCGTGTGTGTGTTTGGTTGTGTTTTTGTGCAGGCGGTTGAGTCAGAGGCCCAGTGCTGAGGAGCTGGAACAGCGGAATATCCTGAAACGTGAGTACTGTATGTACCTCTACTCCCTATCATTATAACATACCATCATTATATAGAAACAGGACAGCATCCATTTACTGATCATAATCACCTCTCTATGAAACCACACTACTATTCTCCCATTTACTACTATTCCCAGTGACTACTTGACTAACCCGATTGTACCATATTATTCCACGTTTAATAAGTATTTTACGCAAGCCACCTCGAACCACAGTTACCCTGGTTATTTCAGAGGCCTACTTATCCCAGAGCCGGTGGCATACATCTTGCCTTTCTTCTCTCTCCTCCATCTGAGGAAGGCAAGGCAGGGTGGTTCCCTCTGGATTCTAGCTAGCCCAGAGAGGCTAGTTTCTCAGCTCAAACGCACTCCGTATCAGAGACGCAGGCAATAGACTCGTTTACCATCAGTGCCTTGGTCCCCCAGAGGTTGCTCTGTGATTGGCTATGTGTGTAAGGAGAGGGAAAAACTGAGAGGAGAGAAACGCGGGGTGCAACCTAAAAGACTCCAGGAATGGAAGTCTCCCACACAACACTGCCTAGGTTAGATAAATAGGGCAAGTCTTTGAACAGTGGCATCGTTATGTATTTTAGATAAGCTAGTCTAGTATGTGTTTGGTCCTCTGCCTCCTTTTGCTTTTAACTCCTTCCCTCTAAAGCTGGAGGGTGCTTGTCTGATAATTAGTTTGGAGAGCATCCATGGAACAGGCTAAGGGGAATCTCTAGTGAGATGTGAGTATTTCTTCTGAGCAAAACTGGATGTGACTTTTGGTCTGAATAGTCCCGACGTTCCCTAGAAGCAAGCGATTTTGCTATTTTAATATAACTTAAACGAGCCAAACAACCCCATGTTAATGAACGTGGAAGAACTAGCCATGTGGGAATGATGGATAGAGAGACAGCATTTCCCTTCCTCCATTTCTGCAATGCAAATAGTCAGACATTACAAACAGGCAATGATGATAAACAATTTAAGGCTTTGAGAAATTCAGCGACGTGGAATATTAAGAAGAGCGTTTGTGCTGCTGCTGCTGCATTTTAATCAGCGACATTATGTAAATTAGCTGTTTATTCTCCTTCCAGTAGTGTTAAAATGTTTCCTAAGCAGCTCAGCCCACTCACCATTTGTGCCCTGAGACACGGACTAACCTCTGACCCCTTGTGTTTCCCACAGCGCGCAACGAGCAGGAGGAGTTGGAGGAGAAGAGGGAGATTAAACGGCGACTGACACGAAAGGTAAGGCAGGAGCAAGAGAAGGAGAGAAAGGGGTGTCCAAAAACTGTGGAACTGCCAATTCTGTCTAAATAGCTTTAGAAAAATGCTACATAACCCCTGTGCGCAACAGCGTGCCAACTGCCAATGCTCACTGTTGTTCTCTAAGGTGTTGGAAGGGACAGAACATTCACACAGCAAAACAAAAAGCACAACAATGACTCACTCAGGGTGAGAGGAGAGAAAGGTGTGAAATCCGTGGTAGTCACAGCGCTATATATCCAAGGTCACCCCAGGAGACGATAGGCCAAGGGCACTGAAGATACCATCCGTGGCCCAAGCCAAATTCTCTCTGCCCCACGGTGAGGTGTTGGGCGTGTTCCTATCACCTTAAATTGCATAGCAGCACTGTCTCCTGCACCAGCTGTCTCTGCAAACACCTTGCTGTCGTCCCAGGGATTGGCTATAGCAGCTATACAGTTCTGTACTTGCTGCCGTTTGGGAACATACCCTAATGATCGGGAACTCATACACAACTACTAGTCTTTCATTCTCTTAGTAAAAAAAATAAGCCTTATCACTACCAGATGTAGTAATGTAGCCTCTGGGACTAGTATTTAAGTCAAGCCAAATTCCCTAGTCTGATCAATCGGTATAACTTGGTGGTTTTAGAAACCAAGCTATATTGATGTTTAGTTTACCTTCAGTTCATTAGCGTGCAGGCCTGATTTGCCTCCTCCTGGCCAAAGGTTGATGTAGTGGTCTTTGCTCTGTACAGGCTATACTCCCAACACACTTCTCTATCATGTGGAGTACAGTATAACTAGGTCGTTTCAGAAACAAAGCTGTATAGAAATTGGAAAGAAATTCAACCTACTAGCTTTTAGAGTCCTGATCTAGCATCAGTTGTGCCTTTTTTTAGATCCCAATGAGTAAGATTATACAGTATATGTACAGGTGGGACCTGATCCTAGAACAGCGTTCCTACTCTGAAATGTATTTTGCATACAGGCCCAGATAGTTACTGATCCTCTGTTCCTTTCTCTTGTTCCAGCTGAGTCAGAGGCCCACGGTGGAGGAGCTGAGACAGGCGAAGATCCTGATCCGCTTCAGTGACTACGTAGAGGTGTCTGATGCCCCGGAACACGACCGACGGGCAGACAAACCCTGGACCCGCCTCACAGCAGCTGACAAGGCAAGTAGTGGTGGGGCTGGATGAGTGGATGGGTGGGTTAAGAGATATTTACTCAGCGCTTTGTTAGGCATTGTCATTTAGCATCAAATGGCCTTTGAGGTTGTGTACCATTTATGAGGTATATAGCTTATTTAAAGTTGGTTGATGCTGCAGAGAAAACCATGTATGCCTACAGTACATATGCACAGCCCTGGGGAGCACATGAACAATTTCAGCCACACAATGTGGATCTTCCCATCATCTATTCCTCTAGATCTATTATTTAGGTCCAAACAAAGGTTCAAAGCCTGTAGGTCCGTGTTGTACTTCCCCTCTGCTGTTATAGCAGTAATGGCATCCGTGACAGCAGCCCCTCTCAGCAGACTGCCCTGGATCAATCCCTCTACATCCTTCAGTTCAGAGCTCAAAGAAAAGCATAATGCAGGAGTATAATGTCAGGAGATTTGTGCTCCTCTCCTCATAGCACATCCAGTGCTGCTGTTTATTCGTTCAGATGTCCCCCCCCCCCCCCCCCCCCCACACACACTTTTTTTACCACTCAAAGAGTAAACACCCCCGAGCAATCCGCCGGCTGTCGGAGCGTGGTTCAGACTTTTAATGAGCTCTGTAGTTCTGAGAAGAGTGAGCCGTTCTCTCCCTCAGTTATCCCTGTGACGTGAGCAGCAGCGCTGGGATCCAAGCATACGGGGTCAACACCTGAGGACCATTTCGGGCGAAGAAAGCAAAAACACGGAAGCTAGCTAACTCTGCCTTCTGTTACACAATGTTCCCCGGCTTTACGTAACATGATAACGAGGGGACGGACAGACGGTGCCTCAGGACCCCTCGCTCTTCACTGCACACGCTCCATTGACATTACATTACGTTCCTGGCATCTAAAGTTACCAGAGGTCAGGGCTTTTATGTCTTCCTGTTTTCAGGTCAGTAGCATCCTACTCTTCTCAGGGGATAAGATGACGAGACATTCCCCTGTGTCATCCTGCTAATTTAGACTTGTCTGTGACATCATCGGCCTGTGTCGGAACATGTCAGGGGGATTATCCAAAAGCCCTGACTGAGTCATCTATGTCGTTCCTAGAAGATTGAGTCATCTTTTGGGACAAGATCATTTTAGGGATTTATAGTGTCTAATCAGAGACAAAGTCCTGGTTGCACATTGCAAAACTTAACACCGGAGGCACCTTTATCTCAATAGATTAGAAGAAGGGGAAGATGGAGAGATTTTAGTTATTTTGTCAAACATTATTCACCCTTGTTGAAATGCTCATCAGCTTGATGCAGCAACTTAAGCTAACCAGCCACAGAGTAGGAGGGGTAATGATGCCACGGGTGCCACGACACAGCTGGAAATCGCAGGACAGGAAGGAGTCTAGACGGGTCACGATGTGCGCAAACTGGTGTAATGTGAGCACACCGGTCACAGATTTCAGGATGACAAAATTATGCAGACAATTTGCGTAATAGGTTTTCCCACGATGTAAGGATGTGTCGTCTACTGTATGCCTAGTTTGCACTTTCCTGTTGCCCCCTTTCTCAAACCAGTGGGAGGGAGAGGGATGGATAAATGAGAGGAGTGTGTTTAGTGGAGAGAATTTAGTTGATTCACTCTTGCCCTTTAAGATGAGAGTAGATTTATGTATGAAGTGTCTCTCTAAAAGGACACGGAGCAAGACTGAGTGACTTTCTTTTAGTCTTGGCACAAACCCTTTGCTTCCCCCTCTCTCTGTTTGTCCCTTACAGGCAGCCATACGGAAGGAACTGAACGATTTCAAGAGCAACGAGATGGAAGTGCATGAGTCAAGTCGCCATTTAACCAGGTAAAGAGATGTGGATTAGCATGTTTAATGGTATGCATGAACACACCCCTGAATGTCATGGTGGAAAGCAATGGCTATACAAACCTGTAAATACTTGATATACATTATCAGTCAAAAGTTTGGACACCTACTCATTCCAGGGTTTTTCTTTTATTTTTACTATTTTCTACTTTGTAGAATAACAGTGAAGACATCTAAACTATGGAATCATGTAGTAACCAAAAAAGTGTTAAGCAAATCAAAATATATTCTATATTTTTCAAAGTAGCCACCCTTTCCCTTGACAGCTTTGCACACTGTTGGCATTCTCTCAACCAGCTTCATGAAATAGGCACCTGTAATACATTTCAATTAACAGGTGTGCCTTGTTAATTTGTGGAATTTATTTTATTATTATTGCGTTTGAGCCAATCAGTTGTGTTTTTACAAGGTAGGGGTGGTATACAGAAGATAGCTCTATTTGGTAAAAGACCAAGTCCATATTATGGCAAGAACAGCTCAAATAAGCAAAGAGAAACGACAGTCCATCATTACTTTAAGACATGAAGGTCTTTCAATCCAGAACATTTCAAGAACTTTGAAAGCAAAATCCATCAAGCGCTATGATGAAACTGGCTCTGATAAGGACCGCCACTGGAAAGGAAGACCCAGAGTTAACTCTGCTGCAGAAGATAAGTTAATTAGAGTTCACTGCACCTCAGATTGCAGCCCAAATAAATGCTTCACAGAGTTCAAGTAACAGACACATCTCAATATCAACTGTTCAGAGGAGACTGTGTGAATCAGGCCTTCATGGTTGAATTGCTGCAAAGAAACCACTACTAAAGGACACCAATAAGAAGACTTGCTTGGGCCAAGAAACACAAGCAATGGACATTAGACCGGTGGAAGTCTGTCCTTTGGTCTGATGAGTCCAAATGTGAGATTTTTTTTGTTCCAACAGCCGTGTTTTTGTGAGACGCAGAGTAGGTGAACGGATGATCTCTGCATGTGTGGTTCCCACCGTGAAGCATGGAGGAGGTGGTGTGATGGTGTGGGGGTGCTTTGCTGGTGACACTGTCTATGATTTATTTAGAATTCAAGGCACACTTGGTATGGAGGTCCTGGGTGGCAGGAAGCTTGGCCCCAGTGATGTACTGAGCCGTACACACTACCCTCTGTAGTGCCTTGCGGTCGGAGGCCGAGCAGTTGCCACACCAGGCAGTGATGCAACCAGTCAGGATGCTCTCGATGGTGCAGCTGTAGAACCTTTTGAGGATCTGAGGACCCATGCCAAATCTTTTCTGTCTCTTAGGGGGAATAGGTTTTGTCGTGCCCTCTTCACGACTGTCTTGGTGTGCTTGGACCATGTTAGTTTGTTGGTGACGTGGACACCGAGGAACTTGAAGCTCTCAACCTGCTCCACTACAGCCCCGTGTTATTTAATAGTTCTGATGTCTTCACTATTATTCTACACCGTAGAAAATAGTACAAATAAAGAAAAACCCTTGAATGACTAGGTGTGTCCTAACTTTTGACTGGTACAGCATACCTATAATAATGGAATTGCAATATTTGACCTTTGGAATCTGTACAAATGGCAGTATCTTCTGCTCTTTTCTCCCTCAGGTTTCACAGACCATAGATCATCACTGTCTATTGCAACGCTAGACAGACTGGCTGTTTTCCTTCACTGAGAACCATAAGTGCTGGACAGTAAATGGTGCCCATTTCTACAATAAGGCCATGTCTTCTGATCTGAAATGCCTTTCAATACCCTGCAACTGAGTTGGTCGGTAGCTTCCCCTCCAGAGACAAACAGTAGATGGACACCTGCTTTAGTAGCACATAATCTAACCCCCCAATTCCCACCCCAGTCTTCTTAACATCTTTTATTTCTGTGTAACTGACTAGCTCGTCCCACACTCTAGTGCTGAACGCTCAGGAAGGCGCTCCATGCTTTGGGGATGATGGTAGTGGGATGGGGCTGGTTGGGATTGGACACCTGCCATCTCTACATCATTGACTGGCTATCATAGTACCTGTGCCCCTCCCTCACTGTGTCATTCTTGGCTGTGATTGGTCTGTTGATCTTGGTGAGAGGAGCCTCCACTTCACTCTCTTCATCAAAAAGGACAATTTCAACCCCTCTACCCATGGACCTTGGGAGAGATGGACTTCAACCACTTGGAGAATACTTGGATAATATTATCCTGGGTCTGTTAAGATGAATCTAGTGCTGTTTGTAGAATCACCTGCATTGTTTGAATGGTGAAATAGAAAAATAAGTAGGGGAAGCCATACAACACTCCAGAATTATGTGCGTTATTTTTCCTCTGCTCTCCTTGGGTCATAGCGCCCTCTGGGGCTCACGCTGTGTCATTATCATGTAATCCCACCTCTACTTCTCCCCACCATGGGCAGTTCAGTTCCCGCTGTTACCGACAATGTTGATATCTATTGCTAACTGTGAATTTGAGAGTGCAGACCATTTTTTTTGTTTACACTCTCCAAATAAACATTGTTTATACAGAGATATGAAAGTAACATTTCAATAGAGAATCACATTTCAATATTGTCAATTTCATGTCGGGATCATAAAAGGGTAAATTAAATGAAAAATGCAGCTGGCAGATAATGCACTGACTGTGTATATGTGTTAAGGTTGAACAGCTTTTTATATAATTTTAGTTTAGTTTTTAAAAGTGCCACTTTGATTTTAAACTGAGTTATGTGGCTTTAGGGGATGTCACAGGCCTCTGATGTTTGAATATAGACTTCCTCTGAGAAGAGATATTCTGCTTCCCAAATGGCACCCTATTTCCTATATAGTACACTACTTTTGACCAGAGCCATATTGGCCCTGGTCAAAAGTAGTGCACTAAATGGGGAATAGGGTGCCATTTAGAATGGGAAACCCATGGCTTGCCATCCAGGAATTCTTGTTGAGAATCAAGCTTGTCTCATGTTTTGCATTCTTATGTTTAATGAACTCTGCTGAGTTAACTCTGTCCTGCACTTACTTGGTTCAGTAATTTTTTGTTGGTATTTGTCTCTTTTTCTTCTTGTCTATTTAAGAACAAGCAATATTCTTTCTGCCTCTTGGCAAACTGTTTTTTATTTTTTTTTGTTTTTTTTTAAACTGTGGATGTTTTAAATCCCAGAGTATTCTTTTTTTACTTTGCTTATAAATGGTCCTCTACTTCATTTTTGTTGCGATTTTAGGAAAGGCCCCAATGGGCATATCGGGATTGGATTCTTATTGGCCACTGTCCGAGTTGTTTTTAAATGGTGTGCCATACGCTTTACTCTTAAAGTTGCAATATGAAAATGTTTGCTTGTCATAAGATGTAGATGTTAGTTATGGTGAAGGGCCAGATTGGCCACCTACTGTCATGTACCTGCATAGGAAAATGTACCAACAAAAACACATGCTCTGTCATTTTGAACGTCTTTGTAGTTCTGTGAGAAGATGCCCCAGTGAAATGTATGAAAACATTCTGGAACATAGAAGGTATTGCACATTTGGTTATCAGCGAATGGGTCATTAATTATATTATATAAAAATGTTAGTTTGGAGCATTTATGTTCCACATATTGCTTAATTTATTACACTGGTTATTCTCATTCACAATATTGTCCCAGTGTGTTTATCCTAATTTCATTAGGGTACCTTAAGGAAGTAAACCCTTCAAAAAATGATAGGGTCATGTTTTCTGCTCGAACCAGCTTCCTTTTTGATTCCAGCATCATGCCACCCACATGTTTTCCCCCAACACGTTTTGGGCATTTTGTAGAATCATAAAGCTTTGATCAATACCTTGAGGAGGCCCTTCTCCATTTGTCTATTGACAAATCGCTTGACAAATCAGAGCATAGCATGAAAATGGTGTCATGTTGGAATTGAGGAAAATGAATTCCGCAATAAACTTTTCTGTTACATGTACATGGAGAGAATTAATTAATTTGAAAGTGAGCTTTTCTTTCTCCAATTTGGAAATATAGATTCCTTTCCATTTACCATATGAATTACCACCATGTCTCTATTAAACATCCATGATGTATGTTGCAGTCTTTGTACTATCATTTATTAGACATATGTTTTCTCAAACCATGGCAATATTACCATCAGAGGCTATTGGGTCTCTATGGCCGCCCAGGAATTGTAGCTAATGTGATTTGAGTAAAATACTGATGCTGCCTTACTACTTTGGCTTTCATTCCTTCCCTTTAATCTCAAAGCATCTTTTGTGTGTGTCGGTGTCTCATTTATGCTTTTGGATCTTTATGTTGATTACAACCTCTTCAGTCGCTCATTGAAGAAGTTCTCCCACGGAGATCATATAAATCACTATGTAATTCTATGGGTTATCCCCTCGGTTTATGGGTTCAGTGACGCTCCTGATCCCGACTAGTCTGGATGTGCCACTTGTTGTTTTTGGGTTTCATATTAGATTGAAGGGTTTGAAATGAGTTATTCAAACTGTTTTCATCTAACTAAAAAGTCAATTCTGACATTGTATAACAATCATGTGGTTGTAATATGACAATGCTGTCTTTTTTAATGCTTACATGATATGTAAGTGTTCACACTAACTTTGTTTTAAACATCTCAGAAATAAGTATTGAGTATACTTAAAGGTCACTTGTTACACCAGTAGAGTAATGTATAATAAAACATATGTACAGAACTACAGGAGTCTCCAATAGCCTACCCTCTGTCATGCTTTACTTTGCACATGTCGACAATGCATGTAACAGGTAGACTGATTTGTCTGTCCAATAAATCTTATTAAAAGGATTTTTCCAGCAATCACCTTTGACTGGTGTCAATTATTTCAGTGTTTCAGTCAAACTCCATTTGTACCCAATTCCAGGACTCAAACAGTTGGAGAGACGTTCAGGCATAGATGACGGAGAGCAGCACTGGTGTGACCTGGAAAACCTTGCCCAGATCAGAGAGCGATGGAAGAAATGTTGTCAACGGCCTATGCACCTTTTTAAACCCTTGGTGACTATATCAGGTAAGTCAAACTGTTGTATTACTCATAGCCTAGATACTTTTTTTTAAATGCTCCGGAACTTTGGCGAATATGTTTATTTATTTTTAAACCTCCCGCTTTGGGCTGGATGTGTCAGTGTAGTTCATACATGCATAATATATGAGCAGAATTACTGTTTTACCTCAATTTGCCATGAAATCCCTAGTTTGAAAGCAACTTTTTTTCTGGAAGCTGTGCTGTGCCATTTTCGCCCATGTGGGCCAGCCCCCTAGCAATTTAAGTTTTAGCCAGTGCGCTTCAGCCCCTGGCCATTTGAGTGACGGCTCAAATGAGTGAGAGCAATTGCAATGACGTGGTGCATATACACTGCTCAAAAAAATTAAGGGAACACTAAAATAACACATCCTAGATCTGAATGAATGAAATAATCTTATTAAATACTTTTTTCTTTACATAGTTGAATGTGCTGACAACAAAATCACACAACAATTATCAATGGAAATCAAATGTATCAACCCATGGAGGTCTGAATTTGGAGTCACCCTCAAATTAAAGTGGAAAACCACACTACAGGCTGATCCAACTTTGATGTAATGTCCTTAAAACAAGTCAAAATGAGGCTCAGTAGTGTGTGTGTTTCCTCCATGTACCTGTATGACCTCCCTACAACGCCTGGGCATGCTCCTGATGAGGTGGCGGATGGTCTCCTGAGGGATCTATTCCCAGACCTGGACTAAAGCATCCGCCAACTCCTGGACAGTCTGGTGCAACGTGGCGTTGGTGGATGGAGCGAGACATGATGTCCCAGATGTGCTCAATTGGATTCAGGTCTGGGGAACGGGCGGGCCAGTCCATAGCATCAATGCCTTCCTCTTGCAGGAACTGCTGACACACTCCAGCCACATGAGGTCTAGCATTGTCTTGCATTAGGAGGAACCCAGGGCCAACCGCACCAGCATATGGTCTCACAAGGGGTCTGAGGATCTCATCTCGGTACCTAATGGCAGTCAGGCTACCTCTGGCGAGCACATGGAGGGCTGTGCGGCCCCCCAAAGAAATGCCACCCCACACCATGACTGACCCACCGCCAAACCGGTCATGATGGAGGATGTTGCAGGCAGCAGAACGTTCTCCACGGCGTCTCCAGACTCTGTCACGTCTGTCACGTGCTCAGTGTGAACCTGCTTTCATCTGTGAAGAGCACAGGGCACTAGTGGCGAATTTGTCAATCTTGGTGTTCTCTGGCAAATGCCAAACATTTACATTTTAGTCATTTAGCAGACGCTCTTATCCAGAGCGACTTACAGTTAGTGAATACATATTTTTTTTACACTGACCCCCGTGGGAATCGAACCCACAACCCTGGCGTTGGAAACGCCATGCTCTATCAACTGCGCTACATCCCTGCCGGCCATTCCCTCCCCTATCCTGGACGACGCTGGGCCAATTGTGCGCCGCCCATGAGTCTCCCGGTCGCGGCCGGCTGCGACAGAGCCTGGATTCGAACCAGGATCTAGTGGCACAGTTAGCACTGCGATGCAGTGCCTTAGACCACTGTGCCACTCAACGTCCTGCACGGTGTTGGGCTGTAAGCACAACCCCCACCTGTGGACGTCGGGCCCTCATACCACCCTCATGGAGTCTGTTTCTGACACATGCATATTTGTGGCCTGCTGGAGGTCATTTTGCAGGGCTCTGGCAGTGATCCTCCTTGCACAAAGGCGGAGGTAGCAGTCCAGCTGCTGGGTTGTTGCCCTCCTACGGCCTCCTCCACGTCTCCTGATGTACTGGCCTGTCTCCTGGTAGCGCCTCCATGCTCTGGACACTACGCTGACAGACACAGCAAACCTTCTTGCCACAGCTCGCATTGATGTGCCATCCTGGATGAGCTGCACTACCTGAGCCACTTGTGTGGGTTGTAGACTCCGTCTCATGCTACCACTAGAGTGAAAGCACCGGCAGCATTCAAAAGTGACCAAAACATCAGCCAGGAAGCATAGGAACTGAGAAGTGGTCTGTGGTCACCACCTGCAAAACCAGTCCTTTATTTTGGGTGTCTCGCTAATTGCCTATAATTTCCACCTGTTGTCTATTCCATTTGCACAACAACATGTGAAATTTATTGTCAATCAGAGTTGCTTCCTAAGTGGACAGTTTGATTTCACAGAAGTGTGATTGACTTACATTGTGTTGTTTAAGTGTTCCCTTTTATTTTTTTGAGCAGTGTATCTGCACATGATGTAGTATTTAATTTTCGGGGACCACTTTTTGCTTGTGAGCGCTACTTTCAGAACTATTGGCAAAAATGTATACAAACGTACCAGAGAATCTCTAAGGGTCTGGGATAGCATTAGGGACAGTGTACAGTCCAGTGTACTCAATTATTAATTTTAATGACTTCATTGGAATAAAGAGTGTTAGTACTGAGCTGCAGCAAATGCCTGCACACCCTGTGGGTCCCCAGGACCATGATTGGGACCAGGATTATTGTCAATATACTGAGAGGAAGCTCCACTAGGTGGCGGAAGAGGACAATCGAATATCCTTGAGGACAAAAAGTCGGCCAGTAGTTGTGGCCTTGTGAAATGGCGTCCTGATGAGATGGTGCTCAACTGAAGTTAATGGTCATCACTGGTTGAGAAGACTAACGTTATTTTCCCATGCTATTTAATGCAAGCATAAATCCTAATAAAATACATTGGCTTAAAACTGCTGATAGATATTGAATATTTGTATTAGTCTTGGGGAAATACATGTTCTGTCTCCTATTGTAACATTTTGATATAGGCTTTAGAATGGTTTTATGGTTGATACACCTGACAAGTTAAATTTCCAGGTACATTAACGTCATTTCCTGCATAGTCAGAAGGTTGAATCCGAGGTATCAAACAACTCAATAAGAGGGATATTCACTAAGGACGTGGGCGGTGCATAAAGGTAAGTGCCTTCAGATAGTATTCACAACCCTTGACTTTTTCCACATTTTGTTGTTTACAGCCTAATTTTTAAATGGATTACATTGAGGGAGAAAAACATCCACTAGCCTACACATAATACCCCATAATGTCAAAGTGGAATACTTTTTATTTTTATTTTTTACAAATCAATTAAAAGTTTAAATGTCTTGAGTCAATAAGTATTCAACCCCTTTGTTATGGCAAGCCTAAATAAGTTCAGGAGTAAAAATGTGCTTAACAAGTCACATAATAAGTTGCATGAACTCACTATGTGTGCAATAATAGTGTTTAACATGATTTTTGAATGACTACCTCACCTCTGTACCCCACACATGCAATTATCTGTAACGTCCCTCAGTCGAGCAGTGCATTTGAAACTGTTTCAACCACAAAGACCAGGAGGTTTTCCAATTCCTCGCAAAGAAGGGCACCTATTGGAAGATGGGTCAAAATAAAAAAAAGCAGACATTGGATATCCCTTTGAGCATGGTGAAGTTATTAATTACGCTTTGGATGGTGAATCAATACACCCAGTCACAAAAAAGATACAGACATCCTTCCTAACTCAGTTGCCGGATAGGAAGGAAACTACTCAGGGATTTCACCATGAGGCCAATGGTGACTTTAAAACAGTTACAAAGTTTAATGGCTTTGATAGGAGAGAACTGAGGATGGATCAACAACATTATAGTTACTCCACAATACAACCTAATTGACAGAGTGAAAAGAAAGAAGCCTGTACAGAATAAAAATTATTCCAAAACATGCATCCTGTTTGCAGCAAGACACTAAAGTAATACTGCAAAAAATGTGGCAAAGCAATTTAACTTTTTGTCCTGAATACAAAGTGTTATGTTTGGGGTAAATCCAATATAACACATTACTGAGTACCACTCTCCATATTCTCAAACATAGTGGTGGCTGCATCATGTTATGGGTATGATTGTGAGATTTTCAGGATAAAAAATAAACGGAATGGACCACATTAAAAATCCTAGAGGAAAACCTGGTTCAGTCCACTTTTCACCAGACACTAGGAGATGAATTCACCTTTCAGCAGGACAATAACCTAAAACACAAGGCCAGATCTACACTGGAGTTGCTTACGAAGAAGACAGTGAATGTTCCTGAGTGGCAGAGACACAGTTTGAACTTAAATCTACTTGAAAATCAAGACGTGAAAATGGTTGTCTAGCAATGATCAACAACCAATTTGACAGCACTGAAGAATTTTGAAAAGAATAATGGGCAAATGTTGCACAATCTAGGTGTGGAAAGCTCTTAGAGACTCAGTGGTGTGAATACTTACAGTGGGGGAAAAAGTATTTAGTCAGCCACCAATTGTGCAAGTTCTCCCACTTAAAAAGATGAGAGAGGCCTGTAATTTTCATCATAGGTACACGTCAACGATGACAGACAAATTGAGATTTTTTTTTCTCCAGAAAATCACATTGTAGGATTTTTATTGAATTTATTTGCAAATTATGGTGGAAAATAAGTATTTGGTCACCTACAAACAAGCAAGATTTCTGACTCTCACAGACCTGTAACTTCTTCTTTAAGAGGCTCCTCTGTCCTCCACTCGTTACCTGTATTAATGGCACCTGTTTGAACTTGTTATCAGTATAAAATACACCTGTCCACAACTTCAAACAGTCACACTCCAAACTCCACTATGGCCAAGACCAAAGAGCTGTCAAAGGACACCAGAAACAAAATTGTAGACCTGCACCAGGCTGGGAAGACTGAATCTGCAATAGGTAAGCAGCTTGGTTTGAAGAAATCAACTGTGGGAGCAATTATTAGGAAATGGAAGACATACAAGACCACTGATAATCTCCCTCGATCTGGGGCTCCGCGCAAGATCTCACCCCGTGGGGTCAAAATGATCACAAGAACGGTGAGCAAAAATCCCAGAACCACACTGGGGGACCTAGTGAATGACCTGCAGAGAGCTGGGACCAAAGTAACAAAGCCTACCATCAGTAACACACTACGCCGCCAGGGACTCAAATCCTGCAGTGCAAGACGTGTCCCCCTGCTTAAGCCAGTACATGTCCAGGCCTGTCTGAAGTTTGCTAGAGTGCATTTGGATGATCCAGAAGAAGATTGGGAGAATGTCATATGGTCAGATGAAACCAAAATAGAACTTTTTGGTAAAAACTGGAGGACAAAGAATGCTGAGTTGCATCCAAAGAACACCATACCTACTGTGAAGCATGGGGGTGGAAACATCATGCTTTGGGGCTGTTTTTCTGCAAAGGGACCAGGACGACTGATCCGTGTAAAGGAAAGAATGAATGGGGCCATGTATCGTGAGATTTTGAGTGAAAACCTCCTTCCATCAGCAAGGGCATTGAAGATGAAAGGTGGCTGGGTCTTTCAGCATGACAATGATCCCAAACACACCGCCCGGGCAACGAAGGAGTGGCTTCGTAAGAAGCATTTCAAGGTCCTGGAGTGGCCTAGTCAGTCTCCAGATCTCAACCCCATAGAAAATCTTTGGAGGGAGTGTAAAGTCCGTGTTGCCCAGCGACAGCCCCAAAACATCACTGCTCTAGAGGAGATCTGCATGGAGGAATGGGCCAAAATACCAGCAACAGTGTGTGAAAACCTTGTGAAGACTTACAGAAAACGTTTGACCTGTGTCATTGCCAACAAAGGGTATATAACAAAGTATTGAGAAACTTTTGTTATTGACCAAATACTTATTTTCCACCATAATTTGCAAATAAATTCATTAAAAATCCTACAATGTGATTTTCTGGAGAAAAAAAATCTCATTTTGTCTGTCATAGTTGACGTGTACCTATGATGAAAATTACAGGCCTCTCATCTTTTTAAGTGGGAGAACTTGCACAATTGGTGGCTGTCTAAATACTTTTTTCCCCCACTGTATGTAAATTAGATTTCTGTATTTATTTCTCAATAAATGTGCAAACGTTTCTAAAGACATGTTTTCACTTTGTCTTTATGGGGTATTGTGTGTAGATGGGTGAAAAAATATATATTTTATCCACTTTGAATTCAGGCTGTCACAACAAAATGTGGAATAAGTCAAGGGGTATGCTTAATACGTTCTGAAGGCACTGTAGAAATGTTGCCCTTTGCTTAAAAATGATACGGCTCTCTACCAAACAGGAGTTGTATTTCTGTGTATTACATATCTATTTACACAATTCTGAAACTTGTCTGCTGTGGGTATTCCCTTCATTTGGGAAATGTAGTTTTTACTTCAGTATTTCAACATTAAATACTTACATTAAAATACATTTCCCAGAAGGCAATACCATGTTGAGCCCCATCGTTTGTCACATCATGAATATATATCGTTCTGTATTTGCGTAAGAGGTCGGCGAACGTTAATTTCATATTCTGCCATGGTATTTGGTCTAAATGAGACACAGACACGTCTCCGCCCTTTTACCGATTTCTAACTTCGAGTCCGGCCTCTTTTTAGCGTATTCCCTCGGTAAAATGTTTTCGGGAACGGCAGGGGAGATTCCAACTGGAGCACGAAGGTAAAGAAGTGAATGAAGAGCGGGATAAGTACACCACCCAACCGGCGGATATTTACTGTATTGTGCTCATATTGACGCGCTTTTTTAATGTAGAAGGCTGATGTTAAGCCAAGTACGCACTGAGATCTAGTGTACTTTTCATTTGCCAAAATGGAAAGTGCGCGGGCTGTCGTTGATAAAGGCTTGGAAGATGTAAGTGCGAATAAGTTTAAGAAGCGTAGTGGACTGTCTGTCGCCCAGGGGACGCCAGTGGATGATGGCGGTGGAAATTCGGCAGCCTCTAGTCTGGATATTAGAAATGGGAACAGCCTCTCTCAGGCTGCGGCGGGGTCTAGTGCTTCGAATAAAAGTAATGGAAGCACATCTACGAATGGCCGGAGTTTATCCAGTAACTCCAACTCGCTCCTGTTGAGACGGAGGAGGCTGAAGAGGAACATCTCTACAACCACTGCCACCTCAGCTGTCACTGCCGCCTACGGCGCCAAGATGAACTCGGCCATCTCCTCTGCGTCTCTGCATACTCGGAGTCTGGATAGGAAGACGTTGAGGCACCGGCAGAACATGCAACTGCAGCCTTCAGATAGAGAGTGGGTGCGAGGGGATCTTCACAGGGGAGCCATACATGTCCACGACAAACTCACGTCGCCTTCATATCCTAGGCCGGTGCTGTGCACGATGGATACCACCGCCGGCGAGATGGCGCTCCGTATGAGCAAACTCTGCAGTAAGTCGAGCACTGTATTGCGTATATTTTGTAAAGACAACTTAAAGACTGATCAAAACGGCAACTGTAATGTGAAGTATACATATGATGACGCCCAGTGCAAACTAAATGAAGATGGAAGTATCAAGTGCAACCATTCGGGACCCCCAGAATTCAGGGACGGCCTATCCGACCAGCCAAGTGACAGGCTGAGGCTACTGCTTATGGAGAACGCCGATGAGAGGCAACAGGATTTAGATGCAAAACCTTTTACTCCGGACTCAGAGTCGCAAGAGAATATAACTAACTCGTCGGATCTAAATTCTAACCTGGATACTCCTAACGATTATGATTCAGAACAGAGGCTGAACGGACCGGACAGCTACGGGCTCAATTCTGGTTCGGACGTGGAGAGCAGCAGCGCATTCGATGACCTCAGCAGCTCCGGGGCCCGGCTCAGTGAGCACCGGGACTCCCTCAGTGACGACATGATCCTGGGCACAGACGCATCCATCCTGAGCCCTACTTTTGATAGCGCCATGGAGGGCCAGGACACCTATGGCAGCTCCTCAGACGAACTAGAGCTCGACTGTCCTACCACACGCATTGACCCCATTCTCCCCAATGGCAACACTGTCTCTGCCAACTACAAGTTTAGCAACGGTGGGCATTTAAACGACGTGACAAATGATATTGGGGCAGGTGACAGACTCGAACTTCTCAGTCTGGGCAGCCTGCCACCCAGCAGTAGCAGTAGCTCATTGTCGCGGGCCTGTTTGAGAGGTAACAGGCCTGACATCCAAGAACCTGACAATCGGCAAGGCAGTTTGAAAATAGGGTCGGGGGCGACCGATCAGGATAGAGACGCTGCAGGTAACATCAATCCCACACTTTACATTCAGCTCCACGGTGAAGCTGTCAGGAGGCTTGGGCAAGACGAAAGGCCTCTCCAGATCCAGAATGACTTTCTCTTTAAACTTGGATTTAAGGACCCGTGGCGCGTGCAGGAGGAAGGGATGAACACCGAGATTGGCTCCCTGTTGCGGTTTTACGCAGGTAAAAAGCGACTTGTTCAATTACGTTTGAGGTGCTGTTGAGGTGTGAAAGATGTGTGGATGTTATTACACCAGGCCTTATGGTCAGAGAATGAGATGAGTGGCCTGACAATAGCCTGCTCTTGAAGTTGCTAAGAGTGATAAAGCCATTTATCTTCTGCTCATCATTGTGGACAATTCTCTTTCTTCTACATAAAATTGTGTTTTGCGCCATTTGGTGATGGAATGGAATTCAAGAAAGGAACTGTTGCACCTAATGTACACTTTTGCATTGGTGTAGACCTCCCTGCAGGTCATTCCAACGCCTACCATATCTATTTGTATTAGAGAATGTCAGTAGCCTACATGGTGTAGCCTAATGCAATTTTAATGTTATACCATTGTAATAACATGACATCCCTTGCCTTAAGGATATATAACCAAACACTTCACATTCATTCAAACTACTTGCCTATGAGTTGTTTTTGATGGTGTGACTTTGATCTCGGCCTACCCTGCAGGTGCTCAAAGTCAACCCTGCGGCACCTCACCTCTCCTTATCCCCAGTGTAGAAACAAACTAATGTCCTCTGTTATAATGCCCTGCAGATGGAATAGGACAGGCCCATTCTTCCCTGTTGTCATTAACTGTGAACTTTGACATGGGAGTGTAGCAGTCCATACTCCATGCAGCAGCGTAATGATAAGCAGATATATGGCTCTGGGCACAAGTATTGGCAAGGTTAGTAGGAAGTGAAGCTCACCACACAATAACTGCCTAACCAATATCACCATAGTGTGTATAGCTCAAACACATTTCGAACACCCGTCCCCTATCGTGTCCAGGCTTGCCAACCAAGCCTGACTGTGTGTATATGCTGGCATGAGGTGGTTTAAGAATGACAGGAGAGCTATGCTTTGGGCAAAGTTGCCCTGCTGAAGGCGGTAGGGACAGTCTTTTAGATTTTTAGCGTGGTTGTTTTTTTTCCCCCCTCTCCCTCCGTCTTTGTTGAACCGTGGCAGCAAGCTCCGGTCCAATCGACACGCATGATATGGCCACAGCTCCACAACTTATGGCGCTCAGACATGGGCCCTGTTCCGGCTTTTGGCCAATTATCATTGCAATGAAAGGCATGAATGCCTGTGTGGGTGGATGGATGAAGGGATGAAGGGAGGGAGGGAGAGGGATAGAGGAATGGATGGGTAGAGAGAGGGATGTAAGGGGGGGTTGGGGCTTGGGGGACCATAAAACCCCAGCTCTTAAATGTATTCAGTAAATTGTGGTCATTTAAATGCTGCACAGGCCCTGTCCTCCAGGCACCCTGCGTCCTGGACTGTCACACTAACTAACTGCTTGCCAAGCTGGGTTTGCATGCCCCAGCCCTAGCCTCAGTCCCAGGCTCAGTCCCAACCTCAGCCCCAGTTCCAACAGCCCCAGTCCCAACCTCAGCCCCAGTTCCAACAGCCCCAGTCCCAACCTCAGCCCCACCAGAGAGCAGGAAGCACTTTTCATTCACTCTCCCACCACTGATACACCACCACCGCTTCTGCTTCAGCTGGGGGAAGAAATAGAGTGACAGAGAAGTGACAGTAGTTTAACAGAGGCTGATGGGTAGGCAGGGGATGATGTGGTCCTCTGTAGCTCAGCTGGTAGAGCACGGCGCTTGTAACGCCAAGGTAGTGGGTTCGATCCCCGGGACCACCCGTACACAAAACAAAAAAAATGTATGCACGCATGACTGTAAGTTGCTTTGGATAAAAGCGTCTGCTAAATGGCATATTATATTATTATGATTAGCACAAACACTGTGCTTGCCTGTCTTAGAAAAGTGAAGGTGAGATTTTTAATTTAGGAGCCTGGTACTGCACGTGAACAGAGGCCAAAACACACACACCATCTGTCTCCCCAAACGTGTGTCCTGTCCTGCCCGGACTGAGAGAGGCTAGCTATTGTTGCAGAGGTCATTGTCAATATGAAACTGAAAATGGCTAACATGTTGTTGTCGCTGTCCCATTCACCTTCACGTCAAATGCGCCAGGCCCATATTCCTTTTGTGTCTTTGTTTAAAAGCCCACAGTGACTTGAGTGGATACTAGAATGAGTTCATTTAGATGGTTTTATATGATAGGCAGAAGGAGCATGAGTGTGTGGTTTGGGATGCAGAGAGAGAGAGTGTGTGTGTGTGATATTGGTGGTTAAAAGTAGAGCTGGGACGATAAACCGAAAATTATCGACACCATCCATACCGATCACTTATCGCAGGCATTTTGCTGATATCATTCGTTATGATAATTAGCCTATACTACAGAAATGTGAAGTTTGAAATGAAATAAGTTTGCTATATGGGTGATTGTTAATGGGAGAATTGATGGCATAACCATCAAACTAGTAGTAGTAGTTTAAAGGATAATAATAATAAAAAAACGAATGTTATAAACGTATTGTTCTATTTATTGTTATTGCACCAATTCAGGCAATTTATTGCAATATGGATTTTTGTCCACATCTCCAAGCTCTAGTTAATATGCGTAACACTAGGCCTGCAGCCTCCCTTTGTGGCATACATGTGCAGTCGACTGAGTCGAACTAGCTAGCCAGCCCGTCAACCAACCAGCAGTGACAGCCATTACAGTACAGTAGCTTTGATGCTCCTCTACCTCCAGGGGCCAGCCAGCCAACACTTCACTCCCTCCATGTCCCCTCCCTGTCCCACGTGAGTCAGCTTAACTCTGCTCACCTGAGCCCTCCTCAGGCCCCGTCTGACCCTCTTCTCACCCCCCTGGGCCACTGTCCAATACCCAGGTCCATGTCTCTCTACAGTTCAACAGTCCAACCGCCTGACTCTGGTCTAAAAGGAGTAGCAGCATACAACAAGGATGTTCAAAAGCAGCAGCCCATATGCCCTTGTGCGAGGCACTCGTATGGTGGAGGAATGTATGCTGGCTCTTCTAGAATGCCAGGCACGTCTGCTGGGGAGGAAGTGTCCCTGCCCAGTCCCTTCCCATCTTCTGAAAACGTCTGAAATGCTACCTCTTCAAAGTATCTTAAATAAGACCCTCTCCCATTAAAAAAAAAAGCTTGCATTTGTCTTTTCCTACTAGCACTGACCTGTCTGATAACTTCTTTATTGAGGGAAAATGTACTTACTACGACCGTGATATGTGGTTGTCTCACATAGCTATCTTAAGATGAATGCACTAACTGTAAGTCGCTCTGGATAAGAGCATCTGCTAAATGACTAAAATATTAAAGTAGGGGGAGGGGGGGGGGGGGTTAGATGAGCATACTACCTCACTGTAGTGCTACTGCCACATGTTCAGTTGACTGACTGACTTTGAGTGACAGTTCCTCTCAGATAGTGAATATAAGGAGAGGGAAAGGGGAAGCTGCCTCGGCTGACTGGCTGACTTGCTGCAGGCACAGCTGCTTTTACTGTAGGCCGCTATGGCACTGAAGGCCTTTGTGTGTGCGTGTGAAGCCTCTGTAACAGGAAGTCCAGTAAACTCTACTATCTAATCTCTATAGTTATGCATTAATTGCTTTTTAGGTGTGTAGCACAGACAGTCATGTTTCTACATGCAACAACACCTGTTTGGTACCTGTGAAATATTCCTGTTGGAGATATAGGCCTGAATGGCGAGCAGTGAGATTGCTGAGGGGAAGAAAATTGTTCAGCACTACGTACGAAGATACTGATTACAAGGATGAGGAGACAGATGGACACGAGGCTAAATGTTTGTGATATTCAGTTGTAGAACCTCCACTCTAAAGCCTGAGAATCCAACCAGACCTTGCCCTCCCTCCCTCCTCAGTGACCAGATGAGATACAGTATCTTACCTGGGTGAGCAGAGGGTCTGCCAGAGAGATAAGACACACACGCACATAGTGAACACACACAGAGCAGGCCGGCTCAGATCAAAGGGCCATGGCGGTGCTCTTTGACAGTCTGCAGAGTGAGTCCTCCAGCTCTGCCCACACAGGGGCCATTACTATGACAGGTCAGTAGTACATTATGTCCCTTCACTTTCTCTGACAGGACTTAAGGGAACAGAGTAAATCATACTGTATATTGGTAATTAAATGACTTAACACTTATTGCAGGATAATAAGACAGACCTACACAGACAAATTATTACATCAACTGAAGATAGACCTAAACCAAGTGAAAACTCACAGTTCAAGGCTGAGTTGAGGGCTTGTTTGACTCAGGGGAGCTGTGGTTGAAATGGCCATTTCCAAACCTGGTACCTTTTACAGAATCCCACTGAACTAGGATCAGCTCATATTTCAGGGACTTCAGTGTCCCTCCACCCTTAGCGGGCATTGGCAGAAAGCGGATGTTACCGGTTTTCAGGGATACAGTCTTTTCAACCTAACTTCTGTTTCCCCTGAAAAAAACAGAAGTGGGGACTCCCCTCAGGCATCCTTCTACGTTAGGTTAGTGTCCCTCTGTGACTCCGCTGAACTAGGATCAGCCCAGAGACCTCCCAGGAGAAGTAACTAATGAATCTCTACCTTGCCAAGAGGATGTAACTGTTTCCCCACTAAAACAGCAGTAGTCTAAACCCCAGCACCCGAGCACACAGGGCTTCCCCAGAGGCTGAGGTGCCAGAGTGCTTTATTCCAAACCTGAATGATTTACTTTTATTAGCCTACTCCTTAGTTTAGCTTAGCAAACACCCCACATTTAGGACAGGGTAGGATTTTACTTTTAAAAGTTGGCTGCCTCAGTCTCAATCAAACGTATTACTTTCACAAACTGCAGTGCTTCAGTTGAGTGAAACTCTGAGCTTAGTTGACAGTGCATTGCTTTTTAACTGTGGTTCACTGTCATTATGCTGTTATTGGTTGGCCTATTTATTCTAAAGAAAAATACTGAGTCACTCAGACAATACATTGCTTGACCTATTATACTTTTAGGCTACTGCTGTCTCCACTTCAGAGAGTAGGATACTACGGGTGAGCTAGACCTTCAGGTGAGAGAGAGGGCAGAGTTGGTGTTTTTTCCTTCACTCGGGTAATGTTTTGCAATGTTCATGCGTCACACGTGTTTGAAGCAGTGTGTGTCAGTGTGACGGACAGGTGCAGCATGGGAATGCGTCGCTCATGTGGAACTGATGATGGAGATAGCTAACGCAGCCAGCCAGTGCCCAAGCTGAAGGACCCCTTTGTACACAACACTTAGCAGACTAATACATGCCCGCTCAGAAAATGTCACATGAAATGAAAAGGCTAAGCAGTCAGACTCAGCAGTCTTCAAAATGTCCAAATCCAGGCGATTCATATTTCCATGTACACACACTCATAGCACAGTGAGGCAGGAGAGAGGATGTTTTCAGGAGCTAACGAGGAAATGCTGTTGGTGATACAGTATTTGCATACATGTGGCCATTTCATGCCTTTAGCATTTACCTTACATTAGTTTGTTTGATTAGTTTGTCCACAGTCCACACATTTAAAAACACGTCTTGTTTTCCCCGTCACATAGCTGAATAGTGAGCAGGAATTTGGTGGTGACATGGTGACTTTAAGAACTCTGCAGCTAGCTAGGGGTTTAAAGGCTTAATGAAGCTTGAAGTTCTCTGACGCAGCCTCGACAGCCATTAATCACACAGCTGACTCTGAGTCTTCCTCTCCTCCCCCTGCTCCTCTCCTCTGATCTGCTCTCCTCTCACTCAACACCCCAGATTGGTCCCACATTCACAAATCTGTCTTCTCCAAATATTTTACATCATGGCAGAAGAACACAGTTTCTGACACCTACTTTATGTATGTGTCACTTGTTGTCCTGGCAACAATTTTAGGAGCTCTTCATTTTTAACTCAATTCAAAATATAATTCCAGTGCAAGGCTATCAGAGGTCAATTGAATGCAATGCTTTTTGTTTGTGTTATGTCTAAATGTGATTTAACTTATCAGATTCAAGGTCCTCAAGGTTTTACTAGTAGTTTAGCAGTAGAGAGAAAACAGCTTCAAAATGAATGCCAACCGATAGTGAGAATGAGTCCCCTAACGGTGGTTGTCTCCCCTCATCTCATCTCCATTCCTGGCAGGAAGCTAATGGTGTGTTCCTTAACAGCCCATTGGTTAGTCAATGTAATAGTATAATCAGATTTCACACGTTCCAGGGCTCGAATCGAATGTGTCTTTTGTGTGTGCGCACACCCAAGGAGGAAAGGGTAAGGGGGCACTTAAAGAATGTTTTGTCTCCTCACGGGTGGAACACGCTGTTACATAAGAGCTGTGTGTGGGGGTAGGGAGGATTTCTGTGTGTGTGTGTTGGGGGAGGTGGTCTGCTCTGGTATGTGAGGATGGTGGTTTTGGCTGGTGGTGTGTGTATATGCGTGCAGTGAGATGCTTTTAGGATAGTGGTGTCAGCCTGCAGAACCAGAGGAGCATGTCTGTTTTCATTCTAATATAGATCCCCCTCTTGGCCGACATCCCTCCCTCTCTCCCACTCCACCCCTCCCTCTCTCAATTTCTCCCTCAATCTGTCCTCCTCTCTTTCCTCTCTCTATCGTTCTTCACATCTCCTCCCTCAGACCATCTGACAGATTCCATTTATCTCTCCCTAAATCTTTCTCTCCCTCACAAGACCATTTTCTTATTCTCCCTCCATCTCTGACTGTCCGTAGGCTACCTTTCTCTGCCACCCTCATCTAGGGCTCTCCTGTCCTCCCCCTCATCTCCTTTCCTCATGTACTGTGATGAACAGTAATGCACAGTATTCATGGTGACCATGGTGATTGAGTTTAGCCTGAGGTGGTTCTGAGAAAGGCTTGTGGTTTTCAAATGTAAAATAGAGCACGAACCAATAACCACTTTTTGAAGTGAACACTGCTTTGTGGTAAGCAGCTGAATCTCTCTGGGCTGAGAAATGTCATGCTGATATGCCATTCCTCTCTAGCCTGCTGAGGGAGGGAGTAAAGGGGGCGTGAAGGGGGCGGGAGCCTATACACCCTATGGGGAAATGCCTGCCTTCTCAGCTGTCTGTCAAACTGGCCTGAAGGAAAAGCTTTATTGTATGAGAAGCTGTGGATATAGTGGAGGGAGTGAGGCCACATGGGGCTAACATGGCAGGGAAGGGGTCTCCCCAAACTCAGGCTGCCCTAGAATCCCAAATCCCATCCTCTTGTCAGCCCCAATCCCCAGTCAGTCAGTCACTCCTCTCCATATTCCCCACTTTCCTCTCCTTTCCACAGCCCCCCTCTTACCCTCCGCCCCTCCTCCCCAGTCCCTTCCTCCACTCCACTACCCCCAGGCCTCTCCTCTCCACAGCCCCTCCTCTCCACTCCTCCCCAGCCCCTCTTCCTCTCCACTCCTCCCCTCTGCTCCTCCCCAGTCCCCAGTCCCCTGTGCTCCTCATGCCCATGCAGGGGGATTAGGTCCAGGCCAGCAGGGGCTCTCTCTCCCCAGCTTTGATCAACAGCAGCCCAGCCTAATGCCAGCCTGCATGTGCAACCCTCAGCATTAAAGCAGACCAAAAAAGCAGCCCCAAACCCAAAACACTGATTAGGAAACACTGCTGCCTGTCTGCTTTAAGTTGGGTCCTTAAATGCCATCTCAAATGTTGTTTAACAGATTCGCTCTGCCTCAACTCACTCAAGTCTCCAGGGAGTTCATTACAGCTTTCACGTTTATAACTGATTCATTAGATGGAGATCAATTGGATGTTGTCAGATATTAGGTCTAATCTGGTATAATTTTCTTTGGCTAGACACTTTATCTAATGTAAGTTTGCCATGGATGTTGGACTGATAAGGGGTTGCTTGACAACCACATACAACGGCTGTGGTCAGAATATATTTGAGCTGTTCTTGCCATAATATGGACTTGGTCTTTTACCAAATAGGGCTATCTTCTGTATACCACCCCTACCTTGTCACAACACAACTGATTGGCTCAAACGCATTAAGAAGGAAATAAATTCCACAAATTAACTTTTAACAAAGCACACCTGTTAATTGAAATGCATTCCAGGTGACTACCTATGAAGCTGGTTGAGAGAATGCCAACAGTGTGCAAAGCTGTCATCAAGGCAAAGGGTGGCTACTTTGAAGAATCTCATATATAAAATATATTTTGATTTGTTCCTAGTTTTGATATCTTCACTATTATTCTACAATGTAGAAAATAGTCAAAATAAAGAAAAAACCTTGAATGAGTAGGTGTGTCCAAACTTTTGACTTGTACTGTATGTATTTATATAATGGCACAATCATTTGGGAATTTTTGGGCTTGGGCTCATTAAATGGAGTTCATTTAGGGCTCATAAAATGTTTTTAATATATGGCTCATCAGCCTCAGATAGCATCAGGTTTGAATGTTCATGCTGATCAAAGCAAATACAGACATTTATATGCTTTATAATGCCTTTGAAAGACACTTCCGGTTTTGTTGGGAAATACTGGGTTACCCGGGAGAAAAGTGATGGAACATTTGTAAAATACCGGGAAAATATTCAACCCTAGTCCAGACAGATAGATGAGGTGTGTTTGGGTGGCGTTCTCTCTGGTGGGAAACTAAGGGTCACAGTCACTGATACCAACTGACCTCATTTAAAACTCCAACTACTTTGTACCACTGGTTAAAGAGCCAATTTAAAGGGCCAGTGAGTGGTCCCCTGGTGGTCCCTCTGCCTCCCCTCTCCACAGTGGAGTACCCAGGGCCCCGGACAGGACCAGGAGCAGGGCCAGGCCCAGTGTGCAGCTAGCCTTATTCATTACAGCCCTGCAGGCTATTGTTCTCAGCTGTGCCTCTGATAATGACCCAGGCCATGGGAAAGGAGGAGATATCACCTGCTGCGCCGGCCCGGCCGAGGAGATCTCTCTCTCTCTCTCTCTCTCTCTCTCTCTTTCTCTTAACGCTCTCTCTCTCTCTCTCTCTCTCTCTCCCTCTCTCTCTCTCTCGCTCCCCCTCTGTCTATTGTTGTCTCTCTTCCATATAATATGCATTCGGAATGTATTCAGACCCCTTGACTGTTTACACATTTTGTTACGTTACAGCCTTATTCTAAAATTGATTAAATGTTTTTTTCCCCCTCATCAATCTACACATAATGACAAAGCAAAAACAGGTTTTAGACATTTTTGCAAATGTAGGAAAAATTTAAAATGGAACTATTACATTCACATAAGTATTCAGACCCTTTACTCAGTACTTTGTTGAAGCACCTTTGGCAGCGATTACAGCCTCAAGTCTTCTTGGGTATGACGCTACAAGCTTGGCACACCTGTATTTGGGGAGTTTCTCCCATTCTTCTCTGCAGATCCTCTCAAGCTCTGTCAGGTTGGATGGGGAGCGTTGTTGCACAGCTATTTTCAGGTCTCTCCAGAGATGTTCAATCGGGTTGAAGTCCGGGCTCTGGCTGGGCCACTCAAGGACATTCAGAGACTTGTCCCGAAGACACTCCTGCGTTGTGTTGGCTGTGTACTTAGGGTCGTTGACCTGTTAGAGGTGAACCTTCGCCCCAGTCTGAGGTCCTGAGCGCTCTGGAGCAGGTTTTCATCAAGGATCTTTCTGTACTTTGCTCCGTTCATCTTTCCCTAGATTCTGACTAGTCTCCCAGTCCCTGCCGCTGAAAAACATCCCCACAGCATGATGCTGCCACCACCATTCTTCACCGTAGGGATGGTGCCAGGTTTCCTCCAGACATGACGCTTGGCATTCAGGCCAAATAGTTCAATCTTGGTTTAATCAGACCAGAGAATCTTGTTTCTCATGGTCTGAGAGTCTTTAGGTGCCTTTTGGCAAACTCCAAGCGGGCTGTTATGTGCCTTTTACTGAGGAGTGGCTTCCATCTGGCCACTCTACCATAAAGGCCTGATTGGTGTAGTGCTGCAGAGATGGTTGTCCTTCTGGAAGGTTCTCCCATCTCCACAGAGAAACTCTAAAGCTCTGTCAGAGTGACCATCGGGTTCTTGGACACATCCCTGACCAAGGCCCTTCTCCCCTGATTGCTCAGTTTGGCCAGGCGGCCAGCTCTAGGAAGAGTATTGGTGGTTCCAAACTTCTTCCATTTAAGAATGATGGAGGCCACTACTGTGTTCTTGGGGACCTTCAATGCTGCTGACATTTTTTGGTACCCTTCCCCAGATCTGTGCCTCGACACAATCCTTTGTCGGAGCTCTACGGACAATTCCTTCGACCTCATGGCTTGGTTTTTGCTCTGACATGCACTGTCAACTGTGGGACCTTATATAGACAGGTGTGTGCCTTTCCAAATCATGTCCAATCAATAAAATTTACCAAAGGTGGACTCCAATCAAGTTGTAGAAACATCTCAAGGATGATCAATGGAAACAGGATGCACCTGAGCTCAATTATCGAGTCTCATAGCAAAAGGTCAGAATATTTATGTAAATAAGGTATTTATGGTGTTTACTTGTAATACATTTGCAAAAATGTCTAAAAACCTGCTTTCGCTTTGTCATTATGGGGTATTGTGTGTAGAATTTTTTTTATATTTAATCAATTTTAGAATAAGGCTGTAACGTAACAAAATGTGGAAAAAGTCAAGGGGTCTGAATACCTTCCGAGGGCACTGTAGTTCTCTCTCTCTGTAGCTCTCTCTGTGAAGGTAGTAAAACACACTAATTCTCTTTTTCTCACTCTTCCTCTCCCTCTTTTTCTCCCTCTCCCTCTCTTTTTCTCACTCTTCCTCCCTCCTTTGCACTATTTGTCTGTCTGTCTGTCTGTCTCTGTCTCTCTACCACTCTCTCTGTTCTTTTCCAACTCCCTCTTTCTGCCTGTGTGCCCCTCTGGTTAAAGACTTCCCCTCTTTAGTTATTTTCTCACCATCACCCTCCTCCCTCCCACCCTCTCTCTGTCAGTGCCACTGTGTTCACATGGCCCCAGCATGTGACAGGGAGCTGAGCCAGAACACCCCGGATGCCATGCCATGCCCACTGTAGCCTCAGCCTCCCTCCTGTCTGCCGTTCCAACCAGGCCTCGTTAAATTTTAAACAAAACAAAAGAATGTAAGCGCGAAAGAGAGAAGACAGAGAGAGCAAGCGGCCCCAGTGTTTCCCCTAGGATTTGTTTCAGCAAGAGGTGGTGGTCTCAGACTGGCCAATAAAAAGATTAAGATGGGCAGTCTGAGATATGGCTTTTTCTTTGCAACTGTGCCTAGAAGGTCAGCATCCCGGAGTCGCCTCTTCACTGTTGACGTTGAGACTGGTGTTTTGGGGGTACTATTTAATGAAGCTGCCAGTTGAGGACCTGTAAGGCGTCTGTTTCTCAAACTAGACACTCTATTATATTTGTCCTCTTGCTCAGTTGTGCACTGGGGCCTCCTACTCCTCTTTCTATTCTGGTTAGTCAGTTTGCGCTGTTCTGTGAAGGGAGTAGTACACAGCATTGTACAAGATCTTCAGTTTCTTGGCAATTTCTCGCATGGAATAGCCTTCATTTCTCAGAACAAGAATAAACTGACGAGTTTCACAAGAAAGTTATTTGTTTCTGGCCATTTTGAGCCTGTAATCGAACCCACAATTGCTGATGCTTCAGATACTCAACTAGTCTCAAGAAGGCCAGTTTTATTGCTTCTTTAATCAGCACAACAGTTTTCAGCTGTGCTAACATAATTGCAAAAGGGTTTTCTAATGATCAATTAGCTTTTTAAAATGATAAACTTGGATTAGCAAACACAACGTGCCATTGAAACACAGGACTGATTGTTGCTGATAATGGGCCTCTGTACGCCTATGTAGATATTCCATTAAAAATCAGCCGTTTCCAGCTACGATAGCCATTTAAAATATTAACAATGTCTACACTGTATTTCTAATCAATTTGATGTTATTTTAATGGACAAAAAAACAAGGACATTTCTAAGTGACCCCAAACTTTTGAACGGTAGTGTATATACAAAAATTATAATAATCAAAATGTTTTTAAGTAATATTTTTGGGGAGTGGTTCCAACACTGGGCCCATAGCATGTGGGACCATGTAATGTGCAACAGCATCACAATCTCATTCATTTTCTCCTTCTCTCTTCTCCGTTTGCTCGGTTCGTTCGATCTCACTGCGAAGTCTAGATGACAGCCCTTTAAATCCTGCACTCCCCTCTCTCTCTCTCTTTCTTTGTGCTCTCTCTCAGCGCTCTCTTTCTCTCTCGGTTCTATCTCGGTGCTCTTTCTCTCTCTCTCTCACTCTCTCTTTATCTCTTATTGTATGAAAGCCTTCTTGTTTCTGCTCGAGGTAGGAGTTGCTCTTAACCACAGATCTAAGATCAGATTACCGTAGCCTCCATCTGAACTTTAACCGTTAGGGGGGGTGAAAAAAATATCTGATCCTGTGTCAGTCTACCTACTCCCTGTTGCATAGCCTCTAAACTCATAATACTTATTTCTATACAAACTAATATTTAACCTGTTAACTGCCAACCCATGACAAAGTCATAATGATACACGGCTATGAGAGACCTGAAAAAAACGGTTTCCTATTGGAAACTTAATGTACTTCCTCCCTGTTTCAGCACGTTTTCTGCCATGTGGTGCCTAATGAATGCGACCCTGATGACTCCAGCTTCCCCAGTCCCTGTCTCATCCTCCAGTCTCATTAAGCAACCTGATGTTTCATGACTGTTGCTAATGAAAGCCATTAGCGTGGAGCACAAATAGTACAGGCCAAGGCAGAGACACACACATAGAGGCACATGGAGCTACAGTGATTCAGTCAATAGTGGTTTGGGAGAGCTGTCGCTCTCGCTTTAATAAAAAAAAATATATATATTATACTGCACACCAATACAATAGCACCAAGTCTAGTATGGACTGTGTTGTGGTTATAGTGTAAGTACTACAGGTGTAGGCTATGCAGTGTATTCTACTGTATATCCTGAAACAGCAGAAAAACACAGACTGAGACACTGTTTCAATGCCTTCATTAAACGTTGACCTTTGGATATGTGACCTAACTCACTTATCATCAGGCCCTCAGTGATTAGAGAGCTGCCGCTGGTTGGGTCTGACACACACACTAGAGATAGAAGGGTGAAGTGGTTGGGAGAGAACAAACCACAGTTCCAGGGACAGAGAGTTCATACGGTAGTTACCTACTGTATATACAGTCCTGTGTGTGTGTCATACTGTACTTTACTTGGCTGTTGCTGCTGGAAGTGTTGTAAATGTCTTTGTCCCCATATTTATATACTGTTCAGTATCTAGATTTAAAAAAAAAAAAATCTCTAAATAAGCATCGTTGTACAATTAAAGGCAAAATACACTGCATTTCAAACAGTCAGCAATAATCAAATGAATTCAGGGCTTGTGAAATTATACCTAGGCTAAATATAAGCGTTCCACAACCACAATACCTACTAATAATTTAATTATTTTATCAAAATAGTTTAACCTGCTTTTTTTGTTGTTGCAATAGTCAAGCTGCTAACGGTACGTAGTACCCTAATGCAGCGTGCGACAAACTGAGCATTCATTTTCCAGAATCAATGTCATTGATACTCTCGTTTTAGTGTCTGCTCTGCATGCAATTTGAGTAGTTTATAAAATCCTGTGTAGCTCAGTTGGTAGAGCATGGTGCTTGCAACGGCAGGGTTGTGGGTTCGTTTCCCACGGGGGGCCAGTATGAAAAAATGTATGCACTCACTAACTGTAAGTCACTCTGGATAAGAACGTCTGCTAAATGACTAAAATGTAAATGTAGTTGAGACATAAAAAGGCTATCGTTAGAAAAGTTAACTTCTCCTCTATTACAGTAAAATAATGTCTCAGTTTGTTTTGGTCTCCATATGACCGATTCTGTTGGATCAAACCTCAAATAGCGAATTGAAACCGGTTGTCAGAGAGGGAGACGTGATCTCTCATGTTGTTGGAGGTAGAGGCAGGGGGAGGGGCTGTGTGTGTAAACCATAGATGAAGAGGCGAAGCGAGAGGTTTCACTCTCGCTAAAATCTGTCCAAAATAAGGCCAATGCGTTTCAATGGGTTTATTTTGGACCTAAGCTTGTCGCTTGCCTTCCCGCCTTTGGGACAACAACTCCCATTGTTAGGGCGGAGACGTGCATTTCGTCATTATATACACATCTCTGGTGTAAATGGGAAGGTACACAGAGGAGCGAAGGAGACGAGACCAAAAATACAACATGAGAACAAGCCGACATAAACGCTCATAAAAACGAAAAATAACAAAACCTTGATTCTTGCGATACAGGCATTTGGAATATCGCCAAGCCCTAGTAGTAGGCACATGGACCTACAGCTCTGCAGTGAGTGGAGACTCACAGACAACTTGGCAGACTTTCCCTGCAATGCTTTAGTGACAGAGAGAGACAAGATGGAGAGATAATGACATAGAGAGGGAGACTGTAGGAAAGAGAAGGATATTAAGACAGACACTGAGAAAAGGGAGAGCGAGAAATACCATTGAGAGAGAGCGAGAGAGAGAGGGAGAGTGAAAGGTATTGAGAGAGAGAAAAGGAGAGAGATGTAGACAGACAGGTGTCCTGGCAGCAGGAGAAGCAGCAGGCCAGGGTCTGAATGTGAAACGTCCAGCAGCAATTATTAATGCAGTGCTGCAAATACACAGGGAAACCTAAGACCATATTAATTACAGTTAAAGACAGGCAGGAGTCACCCAGCGCAAGGTAATGAATCACTGAATACATACACACAAGGACGGAGAGACACGCACACAAACACACACACGGACGGACGTGCGCACACGCAGACGCACGCACAAACACACAGATGTATGTGTGCACACAGAGAGACAAGCACACACATACCATACACAGGAAGTTGGAGAGATTACTAAAACATGTCATCACAGTGTTTTTATGCAGGTTTCAGGACTACCTACCAGACTGAGGTCATTCTATATAGGGATTAGAGAGAGAAATCTGGCCATCCCTCCCTCACCTGTCCTCACCCCTCTGCTCTCACGTTACACCCTCCCATGGTGTACTCACTTGGGGGTCCGATGGCACTGGGGTAAACCAAAATGACACTGTGTGGGGGGGGGCGCTATTGTATCCTACCTCAAGACAACAACAATATTGTTACCGCTCTGTATCGCTCACTCTCTTTCTCTCCCTCCCCCACAATAAAGTACAGTTGAGTGGGTTGCTTAGCGAACTAATGACTGTGTTGAGTGACAGAATGTAGCTGGTGAGTTGACATAGTAACACTGCTAAATATATGGTAACGCCAAATGGTCCATATTAGGGCTGGGCAATATATCGAATTCATTTGAATGAATGTTTTTCTGCGACATTCCAAATGCCTGTATCCTTTTTATGAGCGTTTATGTCGGCTTGTTCTCATGTTGTATTTTTGGTCTCGTCTCCTTCGCTCCTCTGTGTACCTTCCCATTTACACCAGAGATGTGTATATAATGACGAGATGCACGTCTCCGCCCTAACAATGGGAGTTGTTGTCCCGAAGACGGGAATGCATGCGACAAGCTTAGGTCCAAAATAAGCCCATAGAAATGCATTGGCCTTATTTTGGAGTTTAGCGAGAGTGAAACATTTAACATTTTAGTCATTTAGCAGACGCTCTTATCCAGAGCGACTTACAGTTAGTGAGTGCATACATTCTTCATACTGGCCCCCCGTGGGAAACGTACCCACAACCCTGGCGTTGCAAGCGCCATGCTCTACCAACTGAGCTACAGGGGACCCTGAACCAGTCTCAACAAACAAATGAAACAGACCTTGGGTTCTCTGAAAATGCATGCTTTTTTAACAACACTCAACATCACTGGCTTGTGATCAAATCTATCCAAAAAAAAAGGGTGGAACCAACATAAATTGTATTTAAAGAAAAATCTCCAAACGGATTTGATCTTACTCAAGTCTTCTAAGGATTGGTCTTAGTGCAGTTCCCCTCTACATGACAAACACTCAGAGATCCTGTTCAATCCAACTAGCGCACAAACAAAACCCCCTATAAACATATACAGTAGACAGCAAGTAGCCATTCCTTACGTGACATATTTTCACCTTACATCTTAATTGTGGACAAACAGAGCATTAGTAAAGAATCCAAACTAAATCTTATGCTTTCCAGGACGCAAATATGAGGGGTTGGTATCCATTTATGGAGAAAAACATTTTCTGTTGTTGAAATTAGTCAGGTGGTATATGTGGTTAGTAACTAGCTGCTCTGTAAGCACGTTGCTAACGCAAACAAATCCTGATGCAAACTTTGGTCTTCAACTGACGGAGAAAGAGGACAACTTAATTTGTTAGACTAACATGAGGATGAAGGTCTAGTATTACATAGCGCTGTCGTGGAAAGGCATTTACAGTGCATTCACCATTTAGTGTCTGAGCAGCGTCCGCCTGTCACAGTGGATGCCACAACCTTGTGGGACGTCCTCATTGGGACGTGCACAAGTTCAGACACTGGGCTGTCATTTTGGATCAAAAGACCTCCAGGTCAGCAGCGTTGTAGACTGAAACCTCTAATTTCGCATCTTCCTCTATGGTTTACAAACACACCAAGCCCCTCTCACGCCAACAAAGTTGAGAGATCGCATCTTCCTCTCTGACAAGTGGTTTCATCTCGCTATTTGCATTTGAGGTTTGGTCCTACAGAATCGGTCATATGGACACCAAATCACATTGACATATTATTTTACTGTAATTTTTCTAACGATACCCTTTTTATTTCTCAACTACTCAAATTGCGCGCAGAGCAGACACTACTAAAACCAGAGTATCAATTAACATTGATTCTGGAAAATGAATGCTCAGTTTGTCACACGCAGCATTGGAGTACCGCTAGCAGCATTTTAGCCAAAGACTGTTATACTAGCTGTCTAGCAGTAGAGGCTGCTGAGGGGAGGACAGCTCATAATAATGGCTGGAACGGAGCAAATGGAATGGCATCAAACAAATGGAAACCAATTGTTCGATGTATTTGATACCATTCCACCTATTCCGCTCCAGCCATTACCACAAGCCCGTCCTCACCAATTAAGGTGCCACCAAACTCCTGTGCTGTCTTTGTTTTATAAATGTGCAATAAGTATAAAACACAATTATATAAGGAATTGGCAACTCTTTCTCTTTTTGAGAAATAAGTCACTTGATTTGGACATAGATGATATGATCTGAACAAAGTGGACAGGCTAACATGCTTTTCAAACAGTTTGAGACAGACAAAAGAGTGTGTTCATAACAGTTCACTTGTTCAACCTAGTTAGCTAGCAAATAGATCCAAGTTGGTTAAAAGTGAAATATGAAGATTAGCTGGCTAATCACTAGCACGTGGGCTTGAGAGATTGTTGATGAGACCTGTGTTAATTGTCTATAGCCTAATGCCTGCTACAAGAAGTTAGTCATTATTAGTGAATGTGCATTATGCATGGTTCTGGTTAAATTTGTAACAAAAAAGGGCATTTTCATAGACAGACTTGAAAGCCAGATCCGTGATTATTGCAAAAAAAAAGCAGGTAAAACTATTTAGATAAATTAATGTAATTATTAGTGGGTCTTGTGGTTGTGGAAGGCTTATATTTAGCCTACGTATAACTTCACATCCCTGAATTCATTAGATTATTGCTGACTGTTTGAAATGCAGTGTATTTGACTTTTAATTGTACAACAACGCTTATTTAGAGAAAACATTTTTTTAAATCGAGATGTATATTGTGAATTGCCCATCAGTTTGAAAAAATGGATATAGGATTTTTAGGCCATATCGCCCAGACCTAGTCCATATGGCATGTTGCGTTTCAGATGCCTGTCTCAATCTGTTCTGAAGTGGTCTAGATAGCTTGTTCTCTATGACGTGTGAAATTGGCCTGCACACTATGTTCTACCTCCAATGTACTCTCCATATTATGTTCACTGTGCAGTGTTAGAGAGACCTTTGAGATGTGTGGAGTCTTGTTTATGGGCTTTGTTATATATGTGTGTGTGCGTGCGTGACAGACCTGTAAGGCTTAAGCAGTGTGTGTGTGTGTGTGTGTGTGTACTGCATCATTCATGAGTGTGTCACCCTCTCCGTCGACTGCAGTGACCCATGACTGTCAACAGTGTATCCTTGAGCCTGATGGCCCCTGGCTGTGTCGAGGACACACTGCTGAGGCTAATTGCTGGGGCTGGGTTTGAGGCTCGGGCTGAGAGGCTGGGACTAGGACTGGGACTGAGGCTTGGACTGAGGCTTAGACTGGGGTTGAGTCTGGGGCTGGAGCTGAGGCTGAGACTGAGACTGGGGGTGAGACTGAGACTGGGGCTGAGACTGGGGCTGAGACTGGGATTGGGGCTGAGGCTGGGAATGGGGCTGAGGCTGAGATTGGAGTTGAGGCTGGGACTGATCCTGGGGCTGAGTCTGGAGTTGAGGCTGAGTCTGGAGTTGAGACTGAGTCTGGAGTTGAGGCTGGGATTGGGGCTGAGGCTGGGATTGGGGCTGAGGCTGGGATTGGTACTAGAGCTTGGCAGGCAGAAGGGATGGTTCTGTTGTAACACTAACACAGACCACCATCTACTCTATCTACAGAGAGAGGAGGACGGAGAGAAGGAAGGAGCAAGTGAGATGAAGAGAAGAGGGGTTAGAAAGGGAGTGAGAGGGAAGGAGAGAGTAGGAAAGGAATTAGGGGAGGGGGGAGTCCACTGCCTCAGTGTTCTCACCTCCCAAACACACACATCTAAAATATGCAGAGACACATTCAGGGGTGTTACTCAAACCCAGGAAGGTCACAGCCTGGGACAAGAAACCGGATGATGTCTGAGCGCTGTCCTGTTTGTGCCGTTCAATCCACACGTGTTTGTGGGTTGTGTGTATATATATACAGCCTCCCATACTGTAAACAGTTCAATGAAATCTCCTGCCTTCTGCTAGCATGTTATTGTCAAACATGGCGTGGGGATTGCTCATCCCAATGACCTGACACATCATACATGTCATGACTTTCACACACGACTGTGTTCAGTGAGTCAGACAAGAGCCTTGTGGAGGTTTATGAGGCTATAGATTTGACCTAGAATTCACCTTGGCTCAGTGGCCCAACTAGTTAATCACCTCAGTGGCCTTGTGGTTAGAGTGTCTGCCCTGAGATTGAAAGGTTGGGGGTTCGATCCCCGGTTGAGTCATACCAAAGACTGCAAAAATGACACCCGCTGTATCTCTGCTTGGCACTCAGCATTAAGCAGATGGATTGGCGGTAAGGACCCCAGGCTACAGGAGCTGTTTTGGCTCAGACAGGGCCTTATACCTTATTTCTGATGCAATGTCTCGCAACAAAACTACAAAACAACCCAATGAGCTGAACAGTGTCATTGCATAGGAGTTAGACTGGGAAAATGTGCCGTAACAGTTATTTTGGACATTTTGAATAAAAAACCTATGGTACACATTGCTTGGATTTCTGGGGTGATGTGACCTCAGCTATGGCCTCTTGTACAGTATCTCAGCTAGGTTTACATCCTATTGGAGACAGATTTTCATGCACATTTTCAAAATCTGCATAAGGAAAATATGCGCATTTTCCCACCAGTGGTGTGTTTCCATCAAACAGACTTGTTTTGGATAAAAATCAGTATAGTGCACACAAAATGTATTTTTTTCGCTCAGGTTTTCATGCACCAAATAAAAATCTAGAGTTCAATGTGTTTCCATCACACAGCAGTCAATCATCGATCATCATGTCACCAGAATAAGACCCTCAATATTTATTGGAAAGGAGCATCAAACTCATCACCGTGCACTTTCACCACCATGTGAAGTTCATCATGTCTTATTTAATCTGTAGCCTAATAAACTGCATGGTTTCCAAAATCGTAGTGGGAGGAACACACACCATATCATTGCGTGACTCCCAAGTTTACTTCGATATGATGGTTATTATATCAATATTTGCACATAGTTGTTTTCACCGCCTTTTCTCGCATAATAAATCTTACAGACACAAAAAGATCCCACCATGTCGAACAAACAAATTATCTGTCGGCATTTATAACATTTTACCGAAACGTCCTGTTTCCATCACAGCTGTCGTGATCTTTTAAAAATACGATATGACTTTACTCACATAAATACTGTGGATGGAAACGTGGTTACTGTGATACTTCAAACCTATTTCTGGGTCTTCCTATAATGCTTGCCTCTGTTGTATTTGTGTGTCTGTGTTGACGTGATAGCCAACTCAGGGTTTGGGCGTGGCAATGGGTTCGTTTAGCCCGTCTGCATGGCTGAATTTCGCTCCACTCCAACTTGGTGGTGTAGACTTTTTGGGGCATTTTTAAGCCAATTTACTGCAATTTCCTCCATGGAGCTGAGATAATTTTGTACAGTTTTAAAGCTAATTTCCTGCAATTCTACACATTTTGCCATGGAGCTGAGAGAAAATGTTGCAGTGTAAAGCTCATTTCATGTGATCCTACAGATTCTGCCATGGAGCTGAGAGAAATTTCTGCAGTTTTAAAGCAAATTTCCTGCAATTCTATGCATTTTGCCATTGCTGTGTTATTATGCTCAAAATCAATACTGCTAAATTAATTGGTTTTGGAATTGTCAATTCTCCCTGTTTAGCATTTATTTAGTTTATTGTTAGTTCTGAAAGATTATATTCCCAAAAACATACTGGCCCCCCATGGGAATCACCACTTTATTTTAAGAATGTGAAATGTCAGAATAATAGGAGAGAGAATTACTTCTTTCAGCTTTTATTTCTTTCATCACATTCCCAGTGGGTCAGAAGTTTACATACACTCACTTAGTATTTGGTAGCATTGCCTTTAAATTGTTTAACTTGGGTCAAACGTTTCGTGTAGCCTTCCACAAGCTTCCCACAATAAGTTGGGTGGATTTTGGCCCATTCCTCTTGACAGAGCTGGTGTAACTGAGTCAGGTTTGTAGGCCTCCTTGCTCGCACACGCTTTTTCAGTTCTGCCCACAAATGTTCTATAGGATTGAGGTCAGGGCTTTGTGATGGCCACTCCAATACCTTGACTTTGTTGTCCTTAATCCATTTTGCTACAACTTTGGAAGTATGCTTGGGGTCATTGTCCATTTGGAAGACCCATTTGTGACCAAGCTTTAACTTCCTGACTGATGTCTTGAGATGTTGCTTCAATATATCCACATAATTTTCCTTCCTCATGATGCCATCTATTTTGTGAAGTGCACCAGTCCCTCCTGCAGCAAAGCACCCCCACAGCATGATGCTGCCACCCCCGTGCTTCATGGTTGGGATGGTGGTCTTCGGCTTGCAAGCTGCCCCCTTTTTCCTACAAACATAACGATGGTCATTATGGCCAAACAGTTTTATTTTTGTTTCATCAGACCAGAGGACATTTCTCCAAAAAGTACAATATTTTTCCCCATGTGCAGTTGCAAACCGTAGTCTAGCTTTTTTATGGCGGTTTTGGAGCAGTGGCTTCTTCCTTGCTGAGCGGCCTTTCAGGTTATGTCAATATAGGACTCGTTTTACTGTGGATATAGAAACTTTTGTACCTGTTTCCTCCAGCATCTTCACAAGGTCCTTTGCTGTTGTTCTGGGATTGATTTGCACTTTTCGATCCAAAGTACGTTCATCTCTAGGAGACAGAACGCGTCTCCTTCCTGAGTGGTATGACGGCTGCTTGGTCCCAATGGTGTTTATACTTGCGTACTATTGTTTGTACAGATGAACGTGGTACCTTCAGGCGTTTGGAAATTGCTCCCAAGGATGAACCAGACTTGTGAAGGTCTACAAAAAGATTTCTGAGGTCTTTGCTGATTTCTTCTTGATTTTCCCATGATGTCAAGCAAAGAGGCACTGAGTTTGAAGGTAGGCCTTGAAATACATCCACAGGTACACCTCCAAATGACTCAAATGATGTCAATTAGCCTATCAGAAGCTTCTAAAGCCATGACATCATTTTCTGGAATTTTCCAAGCTGTTTAAAGGCATTGTCAACTTAGTGTATGTAAACTTCTGACCCACTTGAATTGTGATACTGTGAATTTTAAGTGAAATAATCTGTCTGTAAACAATTGTTGGAAAAATAATTTGTGTCATGCACAAAGTAGATGTCCTAACCAACTTGCCAAAACTATAGTTTGTTAACAAGAAATTTGTGGAGTGGTTGAAAAACGAGTTTTAATGACTCCAACCTAAGTGTATGTAAACTTCTGACTTCAACTGTATACACACACAATATACAGTGGGGAGAACAAGTATTTGATACACTGCCGATTTTGCAGGTTTTCCTACTTACAAAGCATGTAGAGGTCTGTAATTTTTATCATAGGTACACTTCAACTGTGAGAGAAAGAATATAAAACAAAAATCCAGAAAATCACATTGTATGCTTTTTAAGTAATTAATTTGCATTTTATTGCATGACATAAGTATTTGATACATCAGAAAAGCAGAACTTAATATTTGGTACAGAAACCTTTGTTTGCAATTACAGAGATCATACGTTTCCTGTAGGTCTTGACCAGGTTTGCACACACTGCAGCAGGTATTTTGGCCGTCTCCTCCATACAGACCTTCTCCAGATCCTTCAGGTTTCAGGGCTGTCGCTGGGCAATACGGACTTTCAGCTCCCTCCAAAGATTTTCTATTGTGTTCAGGTCTGGAGACTGGCTAGGCCACTCCAGGACCTTGAGATGCTTCTTACGGAGCCACTCCTTAGTTGCCCTGGCTGTGGGTTTCGGGTCGTTGTCATGCTGGAAGACCCAGCCATGACCCATCTTCAATGCTCTTACTGGGGGAAGGAGGTTGTTGGCCAAGATCTCGCGATACATGGCCCCATCCATCCTCCCCTCAATACGGTGCAGTCGTCCTGTCCCCTTTACAGAAAAGCATCCCCAAAGAATGATGTTTCCACCTCCATGCTTCACGGTTGGGATGGTGTTCTTGGGGTTGTACTCATCCTTCTTCTTCCTCCAAACACAGCGAGTGAAGTTTAGACCAAAAAGCTATATTTTTGTCTCATCAGACCACATGACCTTCTCCCATTCCTCCTCTGGATCATCCAGATGGTCATTGGCAAACTTCAGACGGGCCTGGACATGCGCTGGCTTGAGCAGGGGGACCTTACGTGCGCTGCAGGATTTTAATCCATGACGGCGTAGTGTGTTACTAATGGTTTTCTTTGAGACTGTGTTCCCAGCTCTCTTCAGGTCATTGACCAGGTCCTGCAGTAGTTCTGGGCTGATCCCTCACCTTCCTCATGATCATTGATACCCCATGAGGTGAGATCTTGCATGGAGCCCCAGACCGAGGGTGATTGACCGTCATCTTGAACTTCTTCCATTTTCTAATAATTGTGCCATCAGTTGTTGCCTTCTCACCAAGCTTGCTTGCCTATTGTCCTGTAGCCCATCCCAGCCTTGTGCAGGCCTACAATTTTATCCCTGATGTCCTTACACAGCTCTCTGGTCTTGGCCATTGTGGAGAGGTTGGAGTCTGTTTGATTGAGTGTGTGGACAGGTGTCTTTTATACAGGTAACGAGTTCAAACAGGTGCAGTTAATACAGGTAATGAGTGGAGAACAGGAGGGCTTCTTAAAGAAAAACTAACAGGTCTGTGAGAGCCGGAATTCTTACTGGTTGGTAGTTGATCAAATACTTATGTCATGCAATAAAATGCAAATTAATTACTTAAAAATCATACAATGTGATTTTCTGGATTTTTGTTTTAGATAAAAATGACAGACCTCTACATGCTTTGTAAGTAGGAAAACCTGCAAAATTGGCAGTGTATCAAATACTTGTTCTCCCCACTGTATATATACACACAATATATATATATATATATATATATATTACACTGTTTGGCACGAACAAACCCTTAGGCGGCCTGCCCAAGGATTACAATTGCAGAAAAATCCATGCTACTCTCTCTGGGTTTTTGTGTGTGCATAGGCCTGTGTGTGTGTGTATGTGGGCTAGGTACAGTGATGTCTCTGCTCATTGCCATGCTGGCAGATGACTGATGTCCACACACATAATGTTACTGTTCAGCACAGTTCCCTTCATCTGTGTCTCAGTCTCTCCCCTAGGCTACAGGATGTGCCTTTAGCTGCTATCTCTCTCTCTTTATTTCTCCTCTGTCACTCTTATTTTGTCCTTGTTTTCTCTTCCCTCTGTTCTCTGTCACTCTCTCTTACCCCCCCCCCCCCCATCTTTCTGTCCCTCTCACACAGTCAATAGTGCTCACACTCGTATTTCATTTACATTTTAGTCATTTAGCAGACGCTCTTATCCAGAGCGACTTACAGGAGCAATTAGGGTTAAGTGCCTTGCTCAAGGGCACATTTACGTCATTTAGCAGACGCTCTTATCCAGAGCGACTACAAATTGGTGCATTCACCCTTCAACACGCAAACACATTCACTCATATTATTTTACACAAGCTCACAAAGAAACTAGCACACTCAATAATTTAGATGTTCTCTCAGCACAGTTTTCACAGCCTTGCATATTCCACACATATTACGTTATAGTTTATACTGTATATCTACAGTACCCGTCAAAAGTTTGGACACACCTATTCATTCAATGGTTTTTCTTGATTTTCTTTACTATTTTCTACATTGTAGAATTAAAGTGAAGACATCAAAACAATGAAATAACACATATGGAATCATGTAGTAACCATTTTTCTTTTTACAAATCAAAAGATATGTTATATTTGAGATTCTTCAAAGTAGCCACCCTGTGCCTTGATGACAGCTTTGCAAACTCGTGGCATTCTCTCAATCAGCTTCATGAGTTAGTCACCTGGAATGCATTTCAATTAACAGGTGTGACTTGTTAAAAGTTAATTTGTGGAATTTCTTTCCTTCTTAATGCGTTTGAGCCAATCAGTTGTGTTGTGACAAGGTAGGGGTGGTATACAGAAGATAGCCCTATTTGGTAAAAGACCAAGTCTATAATATGTCAAGAACAGCTCAAATAAGCAAAGAGAAACGACAGTCCATCATTACTTTAAGACATGAAGGTCAGTCAATACGGAACATTTCAAGAACTTTGAACGTTTCTTCAAGTGCAGTCGCAAAAACCATCAAGCGCTATGATGAAACTGGCTCTCATGACCGCCACAGGAAAGGAACACACAGAGTTACTGCAGAGGATAAGTTCATTAGAGTTAACTGCACCACAGATTGCAGCCCAAATAAATGCTTCACAGAGTTCAAGTAACAGACACATCTCAACATCAGCTGTTCAGAGGAGACTGCGTGAATCAGGCCTTCATGGTCGAATTGCTGCAAAGAAACCACTACTAATGGACACCAATAATAAGAAGAGACTTGCTTGGGCCAGGAAACACGAGCAATGGACATTAGACCGGTGGAAATCTGTGAAGCATGGAGGAGGAGGTGTAATGGTGTGGGGGTGCTTTGCAGTGATTTGTTTAGAATTATTGGCACTTAACCATTATGGCTACCACAACATTCTGCAGCAATATGCCATCCCATCTGGTTTGCGCTTAGTGGGACTATCATTTGTTTTTCAACAGGACAATGACCAAAAACACACCTCCAGGCTGTGTAAGGGCTATTTGACCAAGGAGAGTGATGAAGTGCTGCATCAGATTACCTGGCCTCCACAATCACCCGACATCAACCCAATTGAGATGTTTCGGGATGAGTTGGACGGCAGAGTGAAGGAAAAGCAGCCAACAAGTGATCAGCATATGTGGGAACTCCTACAAGACTGTTGGAAAAGCATTCCTCATCAAGCTGGTTGAGAGAATGCCAAGAGTGTGCAAAGCTGTCATCAAGGCAAAGGGTGGCTACTTTGAAGAATCTAAAATATATTTTGATTTGTTTAACACTTTTTTTGTTACTACATGATTCCATATGTGTTATTTCATAGTTTTGATGTCTTCATTATTATTCTGCAATGTAGAAAATAGTAAAAATAAAGAATAACCCTTGAATGAGTAGGTGTGTCCAATATTTTGACTGGTACTGTACACAAGCGCACAGGCCTCTGTCACTAAAGACAATGCTCAGAGCTCTCTGTGTGTGTGTGTGTGCTCACGTGCTTGTGATCTCCCTGGCTCTGTGCTGGCTGATGAAAGGGCTCATGTTTCCAATGTAAGGTTTCGTAACACTTGTGTTGCATAACAGCGGGAGTCGGGAGAGGAGAGGGGAGCACACACACACATCACACAAGCATCACATCTACGTCAACCTCCCACCCTTTCATTGAAGGAGGGAATCACTGGGGAAAATCATTTCTCTCTCACTTACTCAGACACACACACAATTGGGATTTGGAACATTGTACAGGGAATGAACGAACGTGTCAGTTTCTTAGAACATTCACCCAGTATACATGCAATACACAACTGTGTCAGTTCAGGTACTCCCAATTGACCTCCTTTACTTTATCTAGATTGATGGTCATTTAAAAGGTTCCCTTAATCTTTCGGGCTACTCTTAAGAATTGACCTATCGCATACACTTGGCTAGGACAAAGTGTTTTGGTCTTTAGGCATATCAAAAATCTGGAGTTGATCTGAAATGTTTGTACAGTATTTCCATTGATAATAAATAGTAAATAGTAGGAAGGTAGGAAGGTGCCTCCCTGACAACACTATAGACAGACTACTACTATATTTTCCCCTCTATCTCTGGAATAGAATAGAACTAGAATAGAATCATATGTTTGTGTTCTCCAGTTCCACTAACCAGCCATGATTCATGTGGAAGGCTGTAGCATGACATCCCTTTTCTCTGCCTACTCCTTCTAAATGAACATAGAAAAATACCTGCTCAGAGAGGCAGTGTTTCCCCATGTGTGCCCTATGTGTGTGTGTCCTGGCTATTGGTGTGTGTGTATGTGGTGGTAGATGGCTGCTTTATGCCCACTGCTGTGCACAAGCCTTTGCTGTTATATAAACCCACAGAAGAAGCAATAAATGTGAAAGTGGGCGAAGTTCACTGGAGTCGAACAAAGATTATTCAGCTCTACACAACACTCTGGCTGGCTCTTCCTCCAGGTCCTCCCCCTAGCAGGAATTCACCCACACGCTGCCCCTAGTGGCACTGGGTTGCTACTGCTCTGACCTGGTGGGAAAACACCAATGATTTATATACACTGCTCAAAAAAATTAAGGGAACACTTAAACAACACATCCTAGATCTGAATGAATGAAATAATCTTATTAAATACTTCTTTCTATTAAATACATCGAGACATGATGTCCCAGATGTGCTCAATTGGATTCAGGTCTGGGGAACGGGCGGTCCATAGCATCAATGCCTTCCTCTTGCAGGAACTGCTGACACACTCCAGCCACATGAGGTCTAGCATTGTCTTGCATTAGGAGGAACCCAGGGCCAACCGCACCAGCATATGGTCTCACAAGGGGTCTGAGGATCTCATCTCGGTACCTAATGGCAGTCAGGCTACCTCTGGCGAGCACATGGAGGGCTGTGCGGCCCCCCCAAAGAAATGCCACCCCACACCATGACTGACCCACCGCCAAACCGGTCATGCTGGAGGATGTTGCAGGCAGCAGAACGTTCTCCACGGCGTCTCCAGACTCAGTCACGTGCTCAGTGTACACCTGCTTTCATATGTGAAGAGCACAGGGCGCCAGTGGCAAATGCCAAACGTCCTGCACAGTGTTGGGCTGTAAGTACAACCCCCAACTGTGGACGTCGGGCCCTCATACCACCCTCATGGAGTCTGTTTCTGACCGTTTGAGCAGACACATGCACATTTGTGGCCTGCTGGAGGTCATTTTGCAGGGCTCTGGCAGTGCTCCTCCTGCTCCTCCTTGCACAAAGGCGGAGGTAGCGGTCCTGCTGCTGGGTTGTTGCCATCCTACGGCCTCCTCCACGTCTCCTGATGTACTGGCCTGTCTCCTGGTAGCGCCTCCATGCTCTGGACACTACGCTGACAGACACAGCAAACCTTCTTGCCACAGCTCGCATTGATGTGCCATCCTGGATGAGCTGCACTACCTGAGCCACTTGTGTGGGTTGTAGACTCCGTCTCATGCTACCACTAGAGTGAAAGCACCGCCAGCATTCAAAAGTGACCAAAACATCAGCCAGGAAGCATAGGAACTGAGAAGTGATCTGTGGTCACCACCTGCAAAACCAGTCCTTTATTGGGGGTGTCTCGCTAATTGCCTATCATTTCCACCTGTTGTCTATTCCAGTTGCACAACAGCATGTGACATTTATTGTCAATCAGTGTTGCTTCCTAAGTGGACAGTTTGATTTCACAGAAGTGTGATTGACTTGGAGTTACATTGTGTTGTTTAAGTGTTCCCTTAATTTTTTTGAGCAATGTATTTACATTTACATTTTAGTCATTTAGCAGATGCTCTTATCCAGAGCAACTTACAGTTAGTGAGTGCATACATTATTCGGCCCCCCGTGGGAATCGAACCCACAACCCTGGCGTTGCAAACGCCATGCTCTACCAACTGAGCTACATCCCTGCCGGCCATTCCCTCCCCTACCCTGGACGACGCTGGGCCAATTGTGCGCTGCCCCATGGGTCTCCCGGTCGTGGTCGGCTACGACAGAGCCTGGATATATATATATATATATATATATATATATATATATATATATATATATATATATACACACACTAGATTACTTATAGGGGGTGCTGTGTTGAAGCCACTACGCCTCCATCTTGGAACTCTCCCACCATTTGTAATAAAATATTTTGGAAGCTATAGGAATGCATTTATTAATGTCTACATTTGTGTTTGCCACGTTTATTCAATTACAGACACATTAAAGGGATACTTTTAAATTATATTACGCTAGTCGATACCCATAGACTTCCAGGCATTGCGCTAACGCTAGTTAGCATTGGCTCACAAAACTACCTCGAACTTCCTTCATACTGGACACGGAGACATAAAAATGGTATCCACAAGTTCATCTGACTCTGGGGAAGTATCCATTTACATTTACATTTACATTTTAGTCATTTAGCAGACGCTCTTAACCAGAGCGACTTACAGGAGCAATTAGGGTTAAGTGCCTTGCTCAAGGGCACATTAACGTCATTTAGCAGACGCTCTTAGCCAGAGCGACTCACAAATTGGTGCGTTCACCCTATAGCCAGTGGGATAACCACTTTACAATTTGGGGGGGGGGGGGGGGGGGGTTAGAAGGAATACTTTAGCCTATCCCAGGTATTCCTTAAAGAGGTGGGGTTTCAAATGTCTCCGGAAGGTGGTGAGTGACTCCGCTGTCCTGGCGTCGTGAGGGAGCTTGTTCCACCATTGGGGTGCCAGAGCAGCGAACAGTTTTGACTGGGCTGAGCGGGAGCTGTGCTTCCGCAGAGGAAGGGGAGCCTTCCTCTTACATTATGCGAGCTAAACATACCATTTAAAAAAAGTATCATATTTTGAGATTACTAATGTTACTGTTCCCACTACAACAACAAAAAGTATTTTGTACCTGAAACATTTAATTGAAATACTGTAGAATTCCATTCATTCCTATGGAGGACTGCTCCTACTGGGGAGTGCCAGTATGGCCAACCGGTGGCTTCAAAGCCTCTCAATAGCCAATACATAGCATTTGCAATCCAGGGTTTATATAAATCATTGGAAAACACCTCTACTGGATAAACAGGAGGCTCTTCTGTTTTGTTCAGTTCTGCACCCTCTAAGGGCAAAGGTTTGATTGTGAATGTTTTGCTGATCAGGATGATGTCTTTTGAACAGTATCAATGTTCACTTCTTACTGTATGTTGCTGATCTGTCGTTTCTTTGAACTGAATTCTAGGAAATGTATTTTTTACTGCTGTGTGATGTCGTGTGTGTGTGTGTGCCCATTTATATGTGTCTCTTGCTCATCAAACACTGGACCTGAGTCGAGTCACCAGGACTCCTCCGTAACATCCATCAAATCATTCATCGTCCTCTTCCTCCCTCCTGGAGTCCCCCTAATTGGACATGGAGGTTTCATGGTCACCTGCTCCTTGGCAACAGATTGTCCCTAACCCCAGCTCCTGTGGTAAATGTACAATGCGGAGCGGGGAAAGGAAATGGATGAGAAAACACAAGGAGGGGAGGAGGGCAGAACTTGAGGAGAGGAGAGCAGAAGAGAGGAGAGGAAGGGAGAGGAGGAAAAACATGGGGAGAAGAGAAGAGGGGAGAAGAGAGGAGAGGACAGGACAGGAGAAAACACAAGCAGGGGAGGGGAGAGTAGAGGAAATGGAGAAGAGCAAGGCCTGTTGGACGGCATCCTAGAACATGTCTAGAGACGCTATTAGCTGAGCTGACTGACCTCACTGCGAGGAGACGAGTGCTGTCAGAGCACTAAACCAGATGTCGCTCAGCTCAGCCTAGAGGAACTTGGGCAGTTGTCAGCACGCTCAACATTCTCCCCAAGAAAAACCACACACGCACACATCCAGAAGCTAGCACTAGAAGCAACCCCCAGTAAATTGTCTGTGCAGACTTGTTTAGTGTGAGAACATCTGGGAACTTTTAAAGAGGATGTTTAGCGGATTAAGAAGCTACTAATTAAGGATTAGGTCTTTCAGAAACTGTGAAAGTGGATTTGTAGGTTTCACTCCCTATGTAAGCAACAGTGTCTTCCTAACTGTTGCTTGGTCGTCACTAGTTACTACAGCCACAAAGTCAGAAGGCCCGCCTACTGGACCAATCAGATGAGGGCGTGTGATGACGCGTTTGCCAGTTTACGGTATATTTCGAGTTGAGGTTTGAGAACCAAATAACTAAATACATTCGGGAACAAGAATTGGCAACAGGCTGAGTATGCAGGCTGGAAGAACTGGGACATTTTCAGCTTTCAGGAATTGTTTACAGACCTTGCAACATGGGGCTGTGCATTATCACGCTGAAACATGTGGTGATGACGGTGGATGAATGGCACGACAATGGGCCTCAGGATCTCGTCACGGTGTCTCTGTGCATTGAAATTGCTACTGATAAAATGCAATTGTGTTCATTGTCCGTAGCTTATGCCTGCCCATACCATAACCCCACCGCCACCATGGAGCACTCTGTTCACATCAGCAAACCGCTCGCCCACACGACGCCATACGCCTTGTCTGCCATCTGTCCGGTACAGTTGAAACCGGGATTCATACATGAAGAGCACACTTCTCCATCATGCCAGTGGCCATCGAAGGTGAGCATTTTCCCACTGAAGTCAGTTACGACACCGAACTGCAGTCAGGATAAGACCCTGGTGAGGACGACGAGCATGCAGATGAGCTTCCCTGAGACGGTTTTTGACAGTTTGTGCAGAAAGTGCAGTGTAGTTATAGCTAACTTTTGCAACTCTCATCTAAAAGGAGCTATCTAAGTAGCATAATGGATTCCGTTCCAAGCACAGAGATATTTTATGTATTTGATAGAGCAACGTTGTTAGTTTCCCTACAAGCCTTTCATTCTAATAGAGATATCATATTCTTGACCTTCAACAGATGGCTTTGGCAGGAAAAAAAACTAAGTTCCTGTTCAAGTTGTAGGCACAGACATATGAATTCCACCAGGGGAAAGACAGACAAACAAAAACCAAAGAGAAATATGCTGCTGAAATGAACAATAAGGCAGGAAGTACAGATCACTGTAATTTATACGATACACTTTTAATACAACAATTTAATTGTAATAATGTTGAAGTACTAACTAACAATGGAATGTTCCTCAATAAAACTTAAGAAAATGGGACTTTAAACAGGTGTACCAACTCTGTGGTCACTAAAGATCCCATGGCACTTATTGCAAGACTGTACAGTGCCTTCAAAAAGTATTCATACCCCTTGACCTTTTCCACATGTTGTGTTACAGCCTGGCCTACACACAATACCCCATAATGTCAAAGTGGAAATATGTTTTTTGAAATGTTTGGTAATTAATAAGTATTCAACACCTTTGTTATGGCAAGCCTAAATAAGTTAACGAGTAAAAATTTGCTTAGTAAGTTGCATGGACTCACTCTGTGTGCAATAATAGTGTTTAACATGGTTTTTGAATGACTAGCTCATCTCTGTACCCCACACGCATACAATTATCTGTAAAGTCCCTCAGTCGAGCAGTGAATTTCATACACAGATTCAACCACAAAGACCAGGGAGGTTTTCCAATGCCCTGCAAAGAAGGGCACGTATTGGTAGAAGGGTTAATAAAATATAAAAGAGGACATTGAATATCCCTTTGAACATGGTGAAGTTATTATTTACACTTTGGATGGTGTATCAATACAGTCACTACAAAGATGCAGGCGTCCAGTTGCCGGCGAGGAAGGAAACCGCTCAGAGATTTCACCACGAGGCCAATGGTGACTTTAAAACAGTTCGATTTTAAATGGCTGTGATAGTAGAAAACTGAGGATGGATCAACAACATTGTAGCTAGTCCACAATACTAACCTAATTGACAGAGTGAAAAGAAGGAAGCCTGTACAGAATAAAAATACACAGTTTTTTCACATAAACATTTTGCACAAACACAGTCCTGAATGTGACCAGTTTATTTTTGGATGAAATGTTCAGACATTCACAGAAGTAGCGACAGCATAACACAATCATCCAAACCAGAAAATGTAGGCTACATTAGTCCTAGCGCTAACTGAGGAAAGATTGACGTAACACAAGCGGTCATATTTAGCTAACTCTCGGCTGACAGAAACCACAATATGAATTAGCTAATATCAATTACTATTTACAATTAATCACATCACGAGTGAGCTCACCATTGATCTAAATAATTGAGTAAAACACTTTCTAAAAATGTAAAGGAATCCGACGATGGGTAGTTTGGTCTGTTTGCAGTATGACTGTTGAAGGATCATTCACTTCCCTTCATTCACTTCCTGAAGTTTACTCGAAAGATGAGTGAACCATTCCTTCACCTCATTATAACATCTTTGGTCTGACAGACATTTACGTGACACCCAGAATGTATTGTATAATGTAAACAAACATGGCGCCATACATAGCTGGCAAATAGCTTAGCATTAGCTCATCATAATCAGTACAACCTACAAACAAGTATTTTATACACATCATAGGTGTCCATTACAATCTATGCAATAATTGGAATGCATTATTTGTCACCAGTAATTGAAAACGTGAATAAAACTGTAAATACATTATGCTCCATACATACATACATACTGTATGCTACAGTAGAAATGACAACACTATATACAGAAAATAAGGCACTGACTTTGATAGGAACGTGTCCAAAGTTATTATTTGTAAGGAAAACAACAATGAAGGCAATGCGAGTACCAGCCAGAAAATGTGCCAGGGGGAAAAAGTTTGAGCAAGACTGCGCAAATGTCTGCATACTTGATCTGCGGAAACACTGGGGGAGTGGTTGGGCTCTCCTCGAAGAGAGATGTTTGTCCGGTTCAGTAAAGTCTCAAACATAAATTGTCAGCAACAGTGAAGTGGGCTACTTATATGTGAATTAATGAGGAGGCGGAACACACCTCAATTCAAGCTGTTAGAAAATAAAACTGTTTCGAAAATAATTTGAAATTGACAAGTTGAAACATAGCCTATAGAGAATTAGCAGGCAGCGCAGGTTAACTGTCCTGTTGCGTAACAATAAAATGTTGGTACAGTGAGTGCATTCTGACATCACGTGCATAAAACAACTCACAATGCAGCGACCGTAAGAGATATTTGGAACTCCCCCGTGAAAAGGTTAACTGTTTTGCCATCTTCCATAGCTTGAAGACCACCCACAAAAACGCATACAAGGCCCTCCCTCATCATCCCTTTAGCAAATCTGACCATGACTCCATTCTCATGCTTCCTGTTTACAAACAAAACCTCAAACATTGGTAGGCACGACGGTGGTAAGCCTGATCACCGATGGCAATGAGTCAGCCTACAGGGAGGAGGTCAGAGACTTAGCAGTGTGGTACCAGGACAACAACCTCTCCTTCAACGTCAGTAAGAACAAGGAGCTGATCGTGGACTACAGTGGCTTGCGAAAGTATTCACCCCCCTTGGAATTTTTCCTATTTTGTTGCCTTACAACCTGGAATTAAAATGGATTTTTGGGGGGTTTGTATGATTTCATTTACACAACATGCCTACCACTTTGAAGATGCAAAATATTTTTTATTGTGAAACAAACAAGAAATAAGACAAAAAAACAGAACATTCTCCAAGGCAAAACTGCTGGTGTACAGCAATCTTTAAGTCATACCACAGGTTCTCAATTGGATTGAGGTCTGGGCTTTGACTAGGCCATTCCAAGACATTTAAATGTTTCCCCTTAAACCACTTTAGTGTTGCTTTAGCAGTATGCTTAGGGTCATTGTCCTGCTGGAAGGTGAACCTCAGTCCCAGTCTCAAATCTCTGGAAGACTGAAACAGGTTTCCCTCAACAATTCCCCTGTATTTACCACCATCCATCATTCCTTCAATTCTGACCAGTTTCCCAGTCCCTGCCGATGAAAAACATCTCCACAGCATGATGCTGCCACAAACATGCTTCACTGTGGGGATGGTGTTCTCAGGGTGATGAGAGCGTTTTCCTTGATGGACAAAAAGCTCAATTTTACTCTCATCTGACCAGAGTACCTTCTTCCATATGTTTGGGGAGTCTCCCACATGGCTTTTGGCAAACATCAAACGTGTTTGCTAATTTTGTCTTTAAGCAATGGCTTTTTTCTGGCCACTTCCGTAAAGCCCAGCTCTGTGGAGTGTACGGCTTAAAGTGGTCCTATGGACAGATACTCCAATCTCCACTGTGGAGCTTTGCAGATCTTTCAGGGTTATCTTTGGTCTCTTTGTTGCCTCTCTAATTAATGCCCTCCTTGCCTGGTCCGTGAGTTTTGGTGGGCAGCCCTCTCTTGACAGGTTTGTTGTGGTGCCATATTCTTTCCGTTTTTTAATAATGGATTCAATGGTGCTCCGTGGGATGTTCAAAGTTTCAGATTTTATTTATAACCCAACCCTGATCTGTACTTCTCCACATCTTTGTCCCTGACCAGTTTGGAGAGCTCCTTGGTCTTCATGGTGCCACTTGCTTGGTGGTGTTGCAGACTCTGGGGCCTTTCAGAACAGGTGTATATATACTGAGATCATGTGACAGATCATGTGACAGATTGCACAGGTGGACTTTATTTAACTAGTTATGTGACTTCTGAAGGTAATTGGTTGCACCAGATCTTATTTAGGGGTTTCATAGCAAAGGGGGTGAATACATATGCACGCACCAATACTTTCGCAAGGCACTGTATAAGAGAAAGAGGGGAGAGCACGCCCCCATCCACATCAACCGGGCTGTTGTGGAGCGGGTCGAGAGCTTTAAGTTCCTTGGCGTCCACATTACTAAGGACATGACACGGTCCACACACACTTGCGCAGTCGTGAAGAGGGCCAATGCCCGCTTAGGAGACATTGGCCCTCAGATCCTCAAAAAATTATTCAGCTGCACCATCGAGAGCATCTTGACTGGCTGCATCACCGCTTAGTATGGCAATTGCACTGCCCTTGACCGCAAAGCGCTACACAGGGTGGTACGGACAGCCAGTACATCACTGGGGCCGAGCTCCTTGCCATCCAGGACCTCGGTATCAGGCAGTGTCAGAGGAAGGCCCGAAAAATTGCCAAAGACTCCAGCCACCCAAGCCATAGACTGTTCCCTCTGCTACCGTCCGGCAAACGGTACTGGAGCATCGGTTCTCTGACCAACAGGCTCCGAGACAGCTTCTACCCCCAAGCCTTAAGACTTCTAAATTACCAGACTGCTAAATAGTAAATTAATGGTTCCCGAACTACAGTATCTGCACTGACTCTATCTTGCAATGACTCTATGCACACTCACTAGACTTTTATACATACCATATGCACACTTACTCAAACACACTACACTTTAATTCCCACACAAATCCCTCAAACATTCAAACACTACATATGCACACACACATAATACATACACGCATACCGACACAACACCAACAAACATACATACACTATATATACAAAAGTATATGGACACCCCTTCAAATTAGTGGATTTGGCAGTTTCAGCCACACCCGTTGTTGACCGGTGTATAAAATCGAGCACACAGCCATGCAATCTCCATAGACAAACATACTCCGCTAACATCAAGGCGGTGACCTGATCCTGTAGGTTCATGCTCCACAACATTCGCAGAGTACGACCCTGCCTTACACAGGAAGCGGCACAGGTCCTAATCCAGGCACTTGTCATCTCCCGTCTGGATTACTGCAACTCGCTGTTGGCTGGGCTCCCTGCCTGTGCCATTAAACCCCTACAACTCATCCAGAATGCCGCAGCCCGTCTAGTGTTCAACCTTCCCAAGTTCTCTCACGTGACCCCGCTCCTCTGCACACTCCATAGTTGAAGCTCGTATCTACTACAAGACCATGGTGCTTGCCTACGGAGCTGTGAGGGGAACGGCACCTCCGTACCTTCAGGCTCTGATCAGTCCCTACACCCAAACTAGGGCATTGCGTTCATCCACCTCTGGCCTGCTGGCCCCCCTACCTCTGCGGAAGCACAGTTCCCGCTCAGCCCAGTCAAAACTGTTCGCTGCTCTGGCACCCCAAAGGTGGAACAAGCTCCCTCACGACGCCAGGACAGCAGAGTCACTCACCACCTTCCGGAGACACTTGAAACCCCACCTCTTTAAGGAATACCTGGGATAGGATAAAGTCATCCCCCTTACCCCACCCCCAAAAAAAGTGGTTCTCCCACTGGCTATCATAAGGTGAATGCACCAATTTGTAAGTCGCTCTGGATAAGAGCGTCTGCTAAATGACGTAAATGTAAATGTAATTGGCAGTATAATGGCCTTACTGAAGAGCTCAGTGACTTTCAACGTGGCATCAAATTTCTGCCCTGCTAGAGCTGCCCCGGTCAACTGTAAGTGCGATTATTTTGAAGTGGAAACGTCTAGGAGCAACAACGGCTCAGCCGCGAAGTGGTAGGCCACACAAGATCACAGAAGGGGACCGCCGAGTGCTGAAGCGTATAGTGCGTAAATATCGTCTGTCCTCAGTTGCAACACTCACTACCGAGTTCCAAACTGCCACTGGGAGCAACGTCAGCACAAGAACTGTTCGTCGGGAGCTTCATGAAATGGGTTTCCATGGCCGAGCAGCTGCACACAAGCCTAAGATCACCATGGGCAATGTCAAGCGTCAGCTGGAGTGGAGTGGTGTAAAGCTCGCCGCCATTAGACTCTGGAGCAGTGGAAACGTGTTCTCTGGAGTGATGAATCACGCTTCACCATCTGGCAGTCTGATGGACGAATCTGGGTTTGGCGGATGCCAGGAGAACGCTACCTGCCCGAATGCATAGTGCCAACTGTAAAGTTAGGTGGAGGAGGAATAATGGTCTGGGGCTGTTTTCATGGTTTGGGCTAGGCCCCTTAGTTCCAGTGAAGGAAAACCTTAACGCTACAGCATACAATGATATTCTAGATGATTCTGTGCTTCCAACTTTGTGGCATCAGTTTGGGGAAGGCCCTTTGCTGTTTCAGCATGACAATGGACCGTGCACAAAGCGAGGTCCATACAGAAATGGTTTGTCGAGATCGGTGTGGAAGAACTTGACTGGCCTGCACAGAGCCCTGACCTCAACCATATCGAACACCTTTGGGATGAATTGGAACGCTGACTGCGAGCCAGGCCTAATTGCCCAGTATCAGTGCCCGAGCTCACTAATGCTCTTGTGGCTGAATGGAAGCAAGTCCCCGCAGCAAAGCTCCAACGCCTAGTGGAAAGCCTTCCCAGAAGAGTGGAGGCTGTTATAGCAGCAAAGGGGGGACCAACTCCATATTAATGCCCATGATTTTGGAATGAGATGTTCGATGAGCAGAGGTCCACATACTTTTGGTCATGTAGTGTACGCACAGGCACACTCACACACACACTTTTACACTCATAATTTGCTGCTGCTACTCTGTTCTTTATTTTACTCGTATTATTATCTATCTGGATGCCTAGTCACTTTACCCTGCCTTCCTGTACATATCTACCTCAAGTAACTTGTATCTCTGCACATTTAACTGGTACTGGTCCCTGTATGTAGCTCCATTCTTGTGTATTTTATTTTATTCCTCTCGTGTTAGTTAAACATTTTTTTTTATATATATATTTTTTTACTCTGCATCATTTGGATAGGTTCGTAAGCAAGCATTTCACTGTAAAGTCTACACCAGTTGTATTCGGCGCATGATAAATAACTATTTGATTTTGATTTGATTTGGTACAAAATACCAAAAAGGTGGACTGCAAGGCTATAAGAAAAATCACCCACGGAATCTGCTTTCCTGGTTTTAAGGTAAATATTTAAAAGTATATCATCAGCCTACTGTTGGTCAAAGTCTAAGGCTACGTTTACTCAGGCAGCCCAATTACAATTAAAACATGTTTTCTCATTGCAAGATTTTAAATAAGTATAACAATACTATAGTGCCAAACAGGGTTGAAGTTTACATCTTAAATCAGTTCAACATTTTTAATTTCTCTGAAACTGTACGTTTTACTTGAGGCTTTTGAAAATATAAAACGCAGCCTTATATTTTCAAAAGCCACAAGTAAAACGTACAGTTTCAGAGAAATTAAAAATGTTGAACGTGGCTGATTTAAGATGTAAACTACAATCAAGATGTGTCAATATGCCATTTTAAAAACATTTAGAGCAAACATCATGATAAGCTTGCAAGCTGAGTTTGAATAAGACATCTGATTATCAATTTACATTTTGAACTGTTGGTTTTATTACAGCTAATAAATAACCAAATCATTTATGCATCACTAGATAAAAGAAATTGGTCCTCAAACTTATATACCGTAAACTGGCATACATGTCAACACACTCCCTCCTCTGATTGGTCGAGTAGGCCGGCCTTCTGACTTTGTGGCTGTGATAACTAGTTACGACCCTGTTGCTTACATACTTGCATAGCTGTATAGTAAAAAACACACACACACAGTACCATAGATAGTCCTGAAGGCAGACACACAGTGTGGTATGGTAGAAAGCCCTGAAGGTTGTCCCATGATTGTTGGAAGGTTGTAACATGTTGCGCCAGGCTGGCAGATGGGAGGAGGGGATAATAGCACTGCCTTGGCCCGCGCACTAATTGTCCCTAGCAGCTGTCACCTTGTATGGTCCTCACCGTCACTACCGCTATGCGCCCATGTCTGTTTGTGTGTGTCACCTACCTTCGAGCATACTCAAATTAGCCTCTTCCTGTTACCTTGGGCCTAGAAGCACTAGAGAGAGATTTACTTCAGCTATTTGCACCGTTACAGCACTGTACATAGGCAATAATATAACATTTGAAATATCTATATTCTTTTAAATATTTTGTGAGTGAAATGTTTACTCTTCATTTCTGATTGTTTACTTCCCTTGTTTATTTCCCTTTTGTTTATTGTCTATTTCACTTGCTTTGGCGATGTAAACATACCGTATGTTTCCATGCCAATAATGCCCATTGAATTGAATTGAGGGGGAGGGGGAGAGGGAGAGTGAATCCAGGGAGTAAAGCTGGTTGATTCGACATTATTACAACAGCTGTTTAATATGACACCATTACAATTGGTTGAAATCTGTCTGTAAAGACGTCATTGCAACCAGTTTTGCCAGCTGGGGAAAGCAAGGATTTGGGTTTATACGGAGAAAGACAGAAGATAAAGAGATGACAGGCAACACATACACACACACTCACCCTCAGGCAGGTCTGGTGCCACATCGTGTGCGTGTGTGTGCCCCTACAGGAGGACAGCTATTTACAGGCCACAGGAACAACTTGATTTCCTTCTCTCTTTCTTTCCCTCTGTCTCTGCCCCTGTCTCTCTCTTCCCACTATCTCTCTCTCGCTCCCCCTATGTGGTAGCTCTTACTCACTTCCTCTTTCTTTCTTCCTTTCTTCAATATCTTATTACTCCTTTTCACTGTCAGTGGCAGAAAACAACAGTCATCAAACATCATTTGATAATAATAACAAGCCTCTGAAGGACGCGCTACAGTATGTGTTATTTTTAACACTATTTGACAGTGATGTGTCTCTACAGCTCCTCAGTAGTAAGGAAGGCCTTGATACAACACCTCAGAACATAACAATGTCATACAGGAGACTAGACAGAGGCTGCGTCTCAAATGGCACCCTATTCCCAAGATAGTGCACTACTTTTGACCATGGCCCATAGGGCTCTGGTCAAAAGTAGTGCACTATATAGGAAATAGGGTGCTATTTGGGATGCAACCAGATGTGAGAGACAGCCAAGACCAGGCAGTAGGAGCCAGTTATAGCCTGAACACAAACCCTCTTCTACGCTACGACCCATACATCTGTCTCATCTGTGCCAGTCCACAGAACCATAGCATTTATTGCATTGTAAGTAAGTGGGCTCATTCTCATTCGCACCCAGTGTGTAATACGGCGTGCCCAGGCCCAGTGGTAGAGGTGTATGTGTGCTGCAGTGTCTTGTTTCATTAGGGGGTCAGCCTGATTACACGTGTGTAGCGAGGATGAGAGGTGGTTATGGAAGTGGCCTGGTTATCACATGGGGGAGGGCCTTACACTCTATTAACCCTAGGATGCATATTAAACATGACGCCCCAAGAATGCATATGCCGGGTCAAAATGACGCGATAATGTAATATCTGTGTTTTATTTATATGGGTCTAAAATATTATCAATTTTGTGGAACATCATTATTTTGAGTGATGATTTGGACCTTTCAATCATTATTTTATTGTTTGAAATGTTTTTAGTCGCTCTTCAACAGTTTGATACACATTTCAATGATAACATATTATGAAAATTCAGAAACGACTATTGAAAATATTAACATATTTTTCTTACAATCAATCATACAATCAAAGTTTCACATTCAACATTTTAGTGTGAAGAACAAAATAAAATCACCTTAAGCATATTTTATAATATTTCAAAAAATGTATTTTAAAATCCAAAGTTCATCATCAATATAAACGACAACACTAACAATTGTGAATTTAGAAAACATAAACACTAAAAGGAACAAAGTGTGCGTGTGTGTGTGTCATGCTTACTTATGCTGTCTTAGTCCATGCATTTGTTACAAACCACAAGCATGTGACTGTGCTCTTTGCAGACGGGTGTGTTGAACTGAGAACACCAGCAGCTGACTATTCTATCCTTTGTGCTTGGTCAGAGCTGGCACCCTCTTCCTCTTCTGGCCCTGGCTGCTCTGAGTGGCGGTGGCATGGCTCTCTTTCATCACCCCACATCTTTCCATTTCCTCAGTTCGTCTGTGGAGATGGGAGAACCTTCCAGAAGGACAACCATCTCTGCAGCACTCCAACAATCAGGCCTTTATGGTAGAGTGGCCAGACGGAAGCCACTCCTCAGTAAAAGGCACATGACAGCCGGATATCCTCATATCTTCCGACCGACATGGTGGCCTTATACATTGGATTCTGCAGTGCATCCAAAAATAGCATCACCAGTCAGGATTTGGCTTTGTGTCATTCAAGGTAGGGTTTGGCCATGGGTCTTGGAAGTCAGTTCCTCTTTGCGCATATGGGTGTGTGTGTTGGCTTGGAGAGGGGAAACCGAGACCTTTCCTGATCTTGGGGAAGGGGAAGAAAGCAATCTTGAGAAACCTCTAGGTAACCAACACCCTAAAGTAAACACACACACATTTTAAATACTTTATTTGAATCCACCAATCAAATTTACAAAAAAAGGGTCCAAAATGTCAAAGGTCCCTGTATTTATGGCACTCAAGGGTACAGAAAGCACTTCCTTCTCCAAACACACATACATACACAACTAACCAAGACCATTGTGTCCTTTTGACCCAAACCCTATCCTCCGCATTGCTTCCATCCCCAACTTTTAAGTTTAATAGGCTCCTGGCCTGGGGCAACAAATGCAACATACAGTCCTTGTGAAGCAGTTGTCCTTGTTCCGATGACTCAGTTGGTTGGTTGGAGCATGGTTCTTGCACCACCAGGCTTGTGGGTTTGATTCCAGCATAAGACTAAAAGTGACCACTATATAACCATATTATCATTGTGATGTCAAGAGGTTGTCTACTTCCAATGTAAACAGGATGCTCATGTGGGAGCCCCACCCACCCACTCTTCCCACTGTGTCCATGTCACTAGGTGGGGAGGGAAAGCTAGCCACCAGGTCAAACCAACACCCAGGCAGACAGAGGCTGTTTTAGGCCCACTGTTATCATTAGGGCTTCCTACTGCACCACTCCATATTGTTCCCCTTTTAAAAGTTTGTTCCTGTTTTGGTCCATCGTCATCCAGGCACATATAGAGGAGGTTTATCACTGTCACTGAATCAGAGTGTGTGAGGATGGGGGTTGTGTGTGTGGGAGAGAAAGTGTTCCAACAAAGCCCTAAATATAGTGAGATTGCCAGTGTGACGTATTGAGGCTAAAAGCTGGTGAATAATTTGTCTATTCCAACAATTTCTCATCCGACTTGCAAACTCAATTATGAAAATGAACTGGGTTGTACTGTAGAGGTCTGAGCTCTATCATAGCTTCTCACTTCTGACCTGTAGCCCCCAGCTAGTCAGCTACTGCAACACCACCACTGTATTGTACCTTACCATATTCTCAGTATTTAACCAGGCAGATGTCCATTTGCAAAATAGGTTATTGATTTGATTTCAGCGTGAAAATGAGGCCAAAGCAAGCATGGAGCAAAGGTCACTGCAGAGTAATGATACTGATCACAGTAGCTCATATTAAAATGTAGCCCTTTGCCCTGGGCTCAGAGTCTGTTTTTCAGAACATGAGCACTTCGTCAGTTAATTAATTTTTCAACCCTGATCTTTGACAATATCAAGCCTACTTCACAGTATCATGAACTACAAAGAAACCAGCACAATAACCGCTACAGTTGCTTTAGGACCAAACTGAATGCACCAGATACATATTGTAGCTAAGAAGGGTGTACATATAGACCTGACCAATGTTCTACCAACTGAGCTACACAGGGCTCATGTGTCTGAAGGTACAAACTCTGCAATCCCGGCAGGCCCAGAGAGCAAATCAAGTGCACTATAGGCCTTCCGCTGGCCAATCGGATGGCTCAGACGACCGTGTCTGCAGTAACGTAGCAGCCATTAAAGAAAGCTACAGCAAAGTTGATACCGTGAGATTTCAAAACGTTTAAAAACCAAGACTAGAGAGAGACTGTCAACAAATACAGCAAAGAGATGAGTTCATGTTTAAGTTCTCACTCAGCACTGTCAACACTTTGTATTCAACACTTTTATAAGACATAAAATGGGCGTTCTTCCTATTTCCACTCAGCGCTACAAGCACTGCTGCAGTAATGAATGAGTAGGAAATTATATCTATAGGCTTGCGTTGTTGTTATTAGCGGCTTGTTTTTAAATTTTTTATATTGAGGAATATTTCACTTTCTCTGTTAATGAGGCAGAAGTAATGCAGTGCGACTCGAGTGTTGCCATCAGCTGGAAGAGGGTTTCCCTTTTTGGTCAGTGTCCCTTTTTGGTCAGTGTCAGTAGAGGAAAGGGGGAGCGGAGGGATGTTGAGAGGCGGACCCTCAGTCTGCTGTTCTCTCCCTCCGCTGAGACTGACCATCAGACCTGCAGGCACCATCAGCACAGTAAAATAAAAATAAAAAGCAAATTATTTAAATGTATGCTCAGTGAGCTGTGCCTCACAAGTAATACGACAACGGATCTATTACCGGTGTGATCATATAGCCTACATCAATTTGTTTTATATAATTTTAAAAAATGGCCATAACAACAATGCATTTATTGGCGAAGCAATTCAAGCAAAGCCAATTTGCAGTGATAATGTATTGGGGCTATAGCTTACTGCACAAACCTCATTGCTACAGTACTGTTTTTAATTGGTTAATGTTGCATATGCTTACGTTTTTTAAGTCATGTTAAAAGAAAATCTGAGCGGTAGCTCTCGGCTTGCATTTTGACTCAAAGTGATCTTGACTCAGGAAAGGTTAGTGACCATTGTTCTAGAGTTTTCCCTGTTAACACTATCAACGTTTCCCTTTACTGTGGCAATTGTGATCGAATCAATGCAATATTAGCCACATTCAATGCAACATACAAAACAAACTATGCAAGAGATTTAGTTGTAGTCAGAACGCATCGGAGTAGGATTCTATTGCATTGACACGCACTACTCAGCCCGTACTTTACACAGACCGGTGTGGCATAAACTATCAGAGCTGTAGTAGGCCTATATGCAAATAGACCATTGGCATATATGGATCTGTGCCATTTACTTTGAACTGGACTGTGTTTACAGCATGAGCGGTCGTGTGTAGATGCGTTTGTTTTGAGATCAAAGTGAGAGCTGCATATTCATATTCATATCCTTTGCTAGTTAGTGATTTATTAGCCCATTTATAGATCATTTTTAGTCAGCAATAGGGGAGTGTTTTCTTCGTACAAAAGCACAAAACGTGTACATTTCTAGACATCTTTGAAAAGAGAGTCAAGTAAAGAGCTTTTTTTTGTCTTAAAGGGGCAGTGTTGTATTTTTGAGACAGGCTTGAATATGCTAAGTAGCCAATAGGTAGAGGGTAGCATAATTTGTCTGATTCCCTGTAATAATGGTAACCTCCTTGTCTGAAGGTTAATGTCAAGCCCTGCATGTTTTTTTTTTCAAAAGTCTCATGGAATGTAGGCCTACATTGAACACCACACATTGGCTGTTACTGTAGGCTGAATGATAGAACAGCTATTTCTATGTTAAAATGTTATGGGATGCATTTTCTCCATTGTTTTTGATGGTAGGCCACGCTGGTAGGCTTACATAATGATCAAATAGCCCCATTAGCCTATATGGCCACTGTTAAAACTGCAACTTATAGTGGGTACAGCCTCAGTGTTCACAGTAAACGCGCGCTGGAAGTTGCACAGAATTGTCACAATGTTCACGTTTGTGCTCAGCACACCTGAAATTTGTTCAGTTGCGATTTTATTTTGAGGGAACATTGGTCCTGACCGGGGCTTGAACCTGGCACCTTGTGACTGTCAACCCTACACCTTAGCCATTACGCCAAGAGAGCCAAACCTTTTGACTAGGTCGCTAGGTTGTAAGCTCACTACAATATAGTAGGTAACTCTAGTTGGGGGAGTTTTAAAGCGATGCTAAAAGTGTTAGCCCTGGGCCATGTGTCGTACAGCTCTCTCCTTTGTTAGTCTAACAGTCAGCATGTAAGAGACCTGAGTTGAATTATTCAAAGCTGTAAGAGCTTGTCCTGGTACTTAGTACTTACCCCATAGTTATAGCCCACCAGCTTTCTCTTTATCCCTCTCTGGGAGTGGATGGGAGAGATGGAGTAGTTTACAGTGGGTTACAGTACTATGTGAGATATACAGGTAACTGACAAAATAAAGTAAACCCCAACATAAAGTGTCTTAATAGGGTGTTGGGCCACCACGAGCCAGAACAGCTTCAATGCACCTTGGCATAGATTCTACAAGTGTCTGAAACTATATTGGAGCGATGGACAACATTCTTCCACAAGATATTCCATCATTTGGTGTTTTGTTGATGGTTATGGAAAACGCTGTCTCAGGCGCCGCTCCAGAATCTCCCATAAGGGTTCAATTTTGTTGAGATCTGGTGACTGAGACGGCCAAGGCATATGGTTTACATCGTTATCATGCTGATCAAACTATTCAGTGACCACTCATACCCTCTGGATGGGGACATTGTCATGCTATGGGAGCATAGCCATGGTAGCCAAAGGAATGGCCTTCCCCCGCATTTTTATACATGACCCTAAGCATGATGGCATGTTAATTGCTTAATTAACTCAGGAACCACAACTGTGTGGATGCACCTGCTTTCAATATACTTTGTATACCTCATTTACTCAAGTGTTTCCATTATTTTAGCAGCTACCTGTATCTCTCTGACCTGGGGTTGTGTCCTGTCCACATATGTACTTACCCTACCCTACTATACTACCGGCAGCAGTTCCCTCTCCCTCATAAACCCAGTGTGGAGTGGATGGGGGAGATGTAGAGGACAGGAGTGATTTACTGTGGTTTACAGTAATATGTAAGTCATTTTCTATGGCCTGGGGTCGTGTCCAGTCCACATCTGTTCTACATCATCTACATAGCGTCTTGGCCTAGCACACATGGTGGAGACCTTAATAATAAAAGACAAAAACAAGTGTACAGGTAGGCATAGATACTGTACAGAGACAGACAGACAGATAGATAGACGTAGAAGACGGATGGATGGATGGATGGATGGATGGATGGATGGATGGATGGATGGATGGATAGATAGATAGATAGATAGATAGATAGATAGATAGGAAAAGACAGAGAGGCACATGCAAGTAGAGAAGAATGTGAGACAGAGCGAGAGAGAGGGAGTTGGCAGGCCAGTTTGGGGACGTGTTGCAAGACCGAGAGCAGGTGGATGTTTTGGACAGACGGAGAGACAGAAAAGACAGATGGGCAGACTGATTGACAGAACAACTTGATAAACAAGCCGTTTGGCAGGGTGCTGGCAGGGTAACGGAGAGAACGAGGGAACACGTCACAGGGGAGATTAACAGATGGATGGATGGATGAAGGGCATAAAGAATGATAGAACAAATTAGTATTGAATTAGAGGAGAGCACCTGGCATCATCCGATCTATAATCAGACTATTTTACTGTTGTGTTGAATTCTATGCTAAAAGCTATTCAGCGCTGTATGCTAACAGAGTGGGGCATCAGACAGAGTCTTTGTGCTGACTGTGACTGTTTAGCGCTAATGCTAACACAGCATTGATTTGACTGGGTGCTGAGCGCTAGGCTGCTACGCTATTTAACTATTCATATCTCTTTGTTGACAATATACTGTATGTACTGTATGTAAATAAACAAAATGGTTATTATTATTTGCTTTATAGCTTTACATTATTACTATGTCACTTGATTAGCTTTGGGCTAATAGATACTCTAGATACTGAGCCAGTACACAAGTCTCTGTGCTACTGGCCCTTTGTTGAGTTAGCTGGATGCTAACTCTCGCTCCTTCTCCTCTGTGTGTTGAGTTAGCTGGATGCTAACTATGCTAATTCTCTCTCCCTCTCCCTGTGTGTGTTCCAGGAAAGCCCCACAGCATCGAGAGCTCTGAGCGCGTGCAACTGTCAGGGACATATAACGTCCGCAAAGGGAAACTCCAGCTGCCAGTCAACCGCTGGACCAGACGGCAGGTGATCCTGTGTGGCACCTGCCTCATTGTCTCCTCCGTCAAAGACAGCCACACGGGCAAGATGCACATCCTGCCCCTCATCGGAGGAAAGGTACAGTAAAACACAGGACTGCTGTTACTGACACTATAGAAATGGAATGACTAGAATAGACATTCCCATTCAAGTCAATGTTCTGTGACTGTTGGACCGGCAGCCATATTGAGTGTACTTATGCCAGGAAGTAAAATCACGAAGTTCATTCTAATTATATGACACCAATGTGGCATCCACAAACCTTCCTTTACTGTTACATCACCAGCTTTCCATTTCCATTTGTCTTCATTCTTGACTCCGTCTCATCAGTGTGTCTTCATAGAGATAAATCAACAGTCAATATCAAATCAAATCAACAGTCTTGGTGAAGGGCCAATAAGCCATCGTTGCAAATCCATGTTTAATCTTCCAACATCTTATTTCATATCTGCTTTCCCCACATCAAGTACTCTATACCCTAAATGGATTTTCGGCCTTTATTCACTTTGTCCTCCAATTTAAAAGTCTTATCGTGGTTCTGCCTAGTTCAGGCTGGATCCTCACGAATACATTTTCTGGCATGGGATTTCACATTCAAATCTAATCAAATTGTATTTGCCACATGCGCCGAATACAACAGGTGTAGACATTACAGTGAAATGCTTACTTACAAGCCCTTAACCAACAATGCAGTTTTTTAAGAAAAAAAATAAAAGTGTTAAGTAAAAAATAGCAAATAATTAAAGAGCAGCAGTAAAATAAAATAACAGTAGGGAGGCTATATACAGGATGTACCGGTACAGAGTCAATATGCAGGGGCACTCCCAAAAAGGGAGTTAGGGAACGGAGCCTTTGGTTAATGACTGTTGTGGCTTTATGGCTGTGTATCGGCAGCAGGGAAAGACAGACAGGCCCATTGAATAAGCCGTAAGGGCCCTCCTGAAAGGATATTTCTATATGCCTACCTCATACTATAGCTAGCTATACAAAGGACTGTGACTCCCAACATCCCACCACACCCACAGCTCAAACATCATGTCATGCGTGTCAAGACACGACCTCTAGATCTCTAGATTCCCATTCATCTCCGCAGCGTGCGTGCATGTGTGTATGTGTGTGCACAAGTCATGCTTGCAAGCATGTTCATAACTGTATGTGCATGCATGTTCGTGTATGTCTATGTTTACGCAGCCTAAGGCCATTTAATATGAACATCTGAACCTTGTAGCTCGTGCTGATGACATCACTAAATTGAACCATGATCTGTAACGTGGAAGCCATTTAAAAACAAGGACTGTCTTGTGTACTGAAAAAGTCCCTGGATGCTGTATGTGTTATTTTTTCCTATAGGTATGTGTGGTTTATGTATGCAATCGATATTTGTTCAGTCAATTATCTTGTTTGTCTGACCGTGGAGGTGCGTGTGTTGTCGTTGTCGTGTCTAATTGGCGATTTGTTTTCCAAGAATGGTTATGAAAATGTCTGTTTATCTTGAATGTGTGACTTACCCTGGAGGTGTGAACTGAAGGTGTGTGTTTGTTAATTCTGTCTCTTGGCCTAACGGTGTGTGTGTGTGTGTGTGTGTGCAGGTGGAGGAGGTGAAGAAGCACAGCCACTGCCTGGCGTTCAGCTCAGCAGGGCCCCAGAGCCAGACCTACTACGTCAGCTTTGACAGCTTCACCGAACACCTGCGCTGGCACCGACACGCAGCCAAGGTACGTCCGTGTGTATTTGTGTGTGTGCAGAGGAGTACAGTTCGGAGTGGAACAATAGCTCTCTCTCTCTATCTTTCTCTTTCTCTCTCACTCTCTCACTCACACAAACGCTCACTCTCCTCTGATCTCTCATCCAAACTGAAGTAGGCCAAAGCCAGGAAACCTATTTAATAAATATTATCAGGGACGAGCGTGTCATGGAAGCCCAGGGGAACACTCAGAATAGAACCTAGGACTGGGAGGAGGAGGAAGAGTGGCACGAGCAGTAGGCAAGGACTGGAGAGTAGCTAGTTAACCGTGTTCAGTAAGGGAAGTATTGTAAAGTACAGTAGTAAGGAAAGTATAGTGGAACTGGAGAGTATAGGACAGAGAATGTAGCAGTAAGGATAGTAAAGGAGAGCAGTGTTTCCCATCTGCAGTCCTCGAGTGACCCCATCAGTACACATTTTTATTGAAGCCCCGGACAAACACACCTGATTCAACTTTTCAACTAATCATCAGGCCCTCAATGAGTTGAATCAGGTGTGTTTGTCTGGGGCTACAAGGTGTGCTGTTGGGGGTACTTGAGGACTGGAGTTGGGAAACACTTTGGTAGAGGGTATAATAAGGAGAGTATAGTGGAACTGGAGAGTACAGTAGAGAGTATAGGAAGGAGAGGATAGTGGAACTGGAGAGTACAGTAGAGAGTATAGTAGTAAGGAGAGTATAGTAAGGAGAGTATAGTGGAACTGGAGAGTACAGTAGAGAGTATAGGAAGGAGAGGATAGTGGAACTGGAGAGTACAGTAGAGAGTATAGGAAGGAGAGGATAGTGGAACTGGACTAAGTGTTCAGTTTGTGTAGGACTGGCCAGGATATGCTATGACAGATAACAGTAGATATACAGTAAATATACAGTAGATAACATGAGGAGGCCTGTTATGTCCTGTCTCACTCACGGTTGACTTCCTGCCTTTCTAATCTTAAGACACTTGACCTGACACACACACACACACACCCGCGCACACACACACACAATCCCCCCCCCCCCCCCCCCCCCAGTCACACACACAACCCAGCGGAGTCCAGATAATAATGTTTGACACCAGGTTTCCCCTTTCTCTCCCCTCCCCCGGTGGGTCAGATGGTGTCCCAGAGGATCAACTCTGTGGACCTGTCCTGCTGCAGTCTGGAGCAGCTGCCTCCCAACCTCTTCTACAGCCAGGACCTCACCCACCTCAACCTGAAACACAACTTCCTCCCCACAGACCATCGTCTACACCAGCTACAGAGGTAGGTGGTACGATCCAAGGGAATTGGGCACTCAGGGCTGGGCAGGAATGATATGGGATGGGATGGGTCTCAAGAAGGGGTAGGGTGGGGTGGGCTTGTCCTGGTTAAGTTGCTCTGCCTGGACAGATCTGAGCATGGCATGGTTTGGCTTGGTTAAGTTGGCTTAGTAAAGAGTTGGACTGGGTCACAATTAAGGTAGGGCTGGAGCTGGGTTGGGCTAGACTAGACTGAACAAGCCTAGATTGGAGTGGACTTGGCAGAATAGTGCTAGGCAGTGTCAGTGGCCTTTGGTTGGGCAGACTTGAGCTGCTTAGGACCGGGCCTAGCGGAACTGGCAAGGGTAAGGCTGGCCTGAGCTGGGATGGTCAAACAGACTGAGTTGGGCAGGACAGCAGGACAGGACAGGGCCTAGTTGAGTTGGCCTGTCTGTCCAGGTCTGAGTGAATGGAGTCTAGTAGGGTAGCCCAGACCTGTCTGCCTCTGCAGGGAGGCTTTTAATATGGCCTGGCTCCCTCACTCTCCCTCTCAGTACTGCTCAGTGGGCACCATCTGGCCCCAGATTAAAGCACACAGCCAAGATGTACTGGACACTGTGTGTGTGTGTGTGTGTGTGTGTGTGTGTGTGTGTGTGTGCGCGTGCGCGTGCGCGTGCGCGTGTCCAGTACACACTGCCTGTCTTAGGAAGCTAGCCAGAAGATGATTTTTCATTTAACTGCACGTGCAAGTGTGTATGTATATTTGTATCCTTGTACTCTATGATGATAGAGAGACCGAGGACTAGAGTGGGGGATTGTATGTGTGCGTGAGAGAGAATATTGAGTTGCGTGTGTGAGAGAGACAGACAGAGCGTGTGTGAGACAGAGAGGGTGGTTGAAGGCAGGCTGCAGAATTGGGGCATGCAGAATCTTCAAACAGTGGGTTGCTGTTTGATCACTGCAGATTAGAGTAGTGTGTGCATGTGCCCGTCTGATCCTGCCTGAATATGTGCCAGGACTGTCAACATTATACGAGGCTCTGGCAAATCATAATTATCTGCCATTTCATATTCTATATCCTGGCTAATGCAGGGGATAATTCGAATTTAAAAGACGGACATGACAGATGAAAAGCTGCTAGTTTGGAGATAAAAGGATATGATGTGATATGGAGGTTGTTTATGTATGAGGGTTTAATTGCTACAGAGCATCCCTGCTGGGCATCAGACTCACACAATGTACTAATGAGTATGACCTACATTAGTAGGGTCACTTGTATTTACAGTTTTTCTCAATTGCTAAAACACAATTTCTGAAACCTTGCTCCATTTCCTGAAAACATTAAACACAAAACCTCATCTTCAAGCACTATTTACAAAACCTCTGACTCCTTTTGCAAAATGAAACATTCGCCTCAAAACAGTTTTACCTGTGTTCAAAATCAAACACTGCTCTCAAATCATAAACAAAGTGATCAAAATGATATACACTCTCAAGCAGTCATTAAACAATACACCGAAAAATTGAAAACACATTGTTCAAAACTTAGTTCTCAGGGAGAAGTACATTTTTAATCTCAAAACAAATTTCATATTTTTCCGTCATTGTCTTTTGATGAACGAAAACATGTTCTATCATAGTAGCTCAAAATTTATCAGAAATTACTACTCTGCTTTGCTCTTTGCAATTTAGTTTTTTGTTCTTCCTCCTCCTTGTACCCCTATTTTTACAGTACTGTACCCTGCATCTCACAAACTTGTCCTTTGTCTCTGTGATACTGTAATTATTGTTCTTTGTTGATATGAACCTGCAACCAGTCAAAATCTATTGAGCAGTCAGTACTGTTAACAAATGGAAAGCACAATGTTCAGGGCCATACAATTTGTCCATTGTACAGTATACAGCCTACAATGCACTGTACTACAGTATACAATACTAAAAGGGACAAAAATCTAAGGAGTAAACATGTGATCAATGTGCTTCTTCTTGTCTTTGGGCTGGGTCAGGCCAGAGCACTTTGTCGACATCACAAGCAATATTGTCCCTCCTGAGGCAACGGGGGAAGAAGCCTCTTGTAGCTCAGTTGGTAGAGCATGGCGCTTGCAACGCCATGGTTGTGGGTTTGATTCCCGCGGGGGGCCAGTATAAAAAATGTATGCACTCACTAACTGTAAGTCGCTCTGGATAAGAGCGTCTGCTAAATGACTAAAATGTAAATGTAGATGTATGCAGCCCTGACATGATTCCTCACCTATATCACCACAGGCTAAATCCATGGCTTGCAGCATATTTATTCTGGTGTAGGGTTGTCTATCATACACTTTCCATCTCCAAGAGGAGAAAAACTCCTCAATCGGATTCAGGAAAGGCGAGTATGGAGGGAGGTACAAGTTCATAAACTGCCCATTGATGTTAAACCATTCCCTTACCTGAGCAGCTCGGTGGAAACTGACATTGTCCCACACTATCACATAGGTGGGAATGGGATTCTCATTTAGCTCTTGACCCTGCTGCTCTTGAACCTGCTGCTCAAATAAAATATCTCTTAGATTGGCAATAAATCTTAGAAGGTGCTGGGTGTTATTTGGCCCGAGTGTAACATTGTGATGTAGAACACCATGGTTGCTGATAGCAGCACAGATTGTGACATTGCCACCTCGTTGACCAGGGACTTCAACAATGGCCCGCTGTCCAAACTCATGGGGTCTGTCCAAGGATTCCAAGTCAAATATTGTCTGTGTAGAAATACAATAAACTGTATGTAGGATTTTGTAAGTCGTACAGAGACAGTGCTATACTGTAGAGTACAATTAGGCCTACTGTATGCACTTCTAATTCACATACATTGTATGTACTGAAGAGTAATGTCATTCACATAGTATGTATTAGTACTGTAGACAATCTGTATTACAGTAAATGTTTCTGAATGTACACTTACTTGCACATACTGAGCTCGCAGTTCTTTCACCCTTGGTGAGTTGTGCTCAAAAGGTACTCTGTATACTTGTTTCATTCGTATCCTGTTACGATGGAGGACACCGTCAATTGTGGAAATGCTCACACTGTCGATTCCCTGGAAGTGTGTGTTGTCTTGTATCACTCGTTCCTGGATTTCTCTGAGTCGTATTGCATTATCTTGAAGGACCATGCCAACTATAACGGCCTCTTGCTCCCGAGTGAATATAGCTGTCCTTCCACCTGCATGTGGCAGCCTTGCAATTCTACAAAAGGTAGTTGTGCAGTTACAAAACATATTTATGCAGTACAATACATACAGTGATTAACTTTACAAATGTCTATTGAAACAGCTGCATATAGTGTGGTACAGTAAATTTGCAATTACAAAAATACAGTAGTATACTGTACCTGTTCTCTTCTCTGAATGTCCTTACTATGGTGGACACAGAAAATCGGCTCAAATTGGGTTGCACTCTAAGTCCTGCTTCCCTCATTGTCAGTCCATGGACAAGAACATGGTCTATGACTGTTGCTCGAATTTCATCAGATATTTCCACTCTTTGTCTTCCTCTTCCTCTTCGTCCTCCTCTTCCTCTTTCTTGCCCTCCTCCTCGTCGCCAACCTCGCATACGCACTCGTCCTTGTGCTCTCACATAGTTTATTTTATCCATTCTCAGACTTTCTCCTTCCCACCTTCAACAACC